>NW_015506037.1:482392-497291 GCF_001515645.1 Sinocyclocheilus grahami | reverse complement strand
TGTCTCTCTGTGTCTCTCTGTGTCTCTCTGTGTCTCTCTGTGTCTCTCTGTGTCTCTCTGTGTCTCTCTGTGTCTCTCTGTGTCTCTCTGTGTCTCTCTGTGTCTCTCTGTGTCTCTCTGTGTCTCTCTGTGTCTCTCTGTGTCTCTCTGTGTCTCTCTGTGTCTCTCTGTGTCTCTCTGTGTCTCTCTGTGTCTCTCTGTGTCTCTCTGTGTCTCTCTGTGTCTCTCTGTGTCTCTCTGTGTCTCTCTGTGTCTCTCTGTGTCTCTCTGTGTCTCTCTGTGTCTCTCTGTCTCTGTGTGTCTCTCTGTCTCTGTGTGTCTCTCTGTCTCTGTGTGTCTCTCTGTCTCTGTGTGTCTCTGTGTGTCTCTGTGTCTCTGTGTCTCTGTGTCTCTCTGTGTCTCTGTGTCTCTCTGTCTCTCTGTGTGTGCTCGCTCTGATGCAGCTCTGTGTCCGCAGGTGCCTTCGACCAGCACGGCTGTCCTCTGGTGGTGTTTCCAGCGGAGGCTCAGGGTAAACTCCCAGAGGAGCTCCGCAGAGAGGAGGTGTCCCACTTCATACACTACTGTCTGCGCCTGCACAAGTACGACACGCTCCGCTTTCACGCGGTCTAAACATCTGCAAGCTGCTCTTTTCCATATAATGGTGCCGATGCATGCTCCCTAAAGGACACAAGGCATGTAATAGCAAGTCTGTTTGTCCCATTAGCACTCTACAATAGTTTACAACATGCGCGAGTATCAATAGTTTAGCGTCATAAACATCTTTTTTTTGTTTTAAATTTATGCAGCTTTGTGTAGGACCAAGTAGATGAGTATTTATTAATGGGAATGAATTTGGCATTACATCACTTGCTCACAAATCAATCTTCTGCAGTGAATCCAAACAGCTGATAACTTTTTCTCTGGAGGAAGCTTATGGACTCTATGGTATTTGAGTTCAAAGCGTCTTAATGCTGGATTAGTTTCAGCTTTTGTCTTCTCCAGATGTTAACTGATGGACTGGAGTGCTGTGGATTATTGTGATGTTTTTATCAGCTGTTTGACTCATTCTGACGGCACCCATTCACTGCAGAGCATCCATTGCTGAGACACTGATGCACTGCTGCATTTCTCCAAACCTGATGAAGAAACAAACTCATCTACATCTGGGATGAACTGAGGGTGTGGACATTTTAATTTTTGGTTGAACTATTCCTTTAACACCAAGGACAATTCTTTTTTTATTTTTGTAAAGTCTTAAAGGGATAGTTCACAGAGAAAATTATCGTTCGGTCATCACCTATAATGGTGCCGATGCATGCTCCCTAAAGGACACAAGGCATGTAATAGCAAGTCTGTTTGTCCCATTAGCACTCTACAATAGTTTACAACATGCGCGAGTATCAATAGTTTAGCGTCATAAACATCTTTTTTTTTTTAAATTTATGCAGCTTTGTGTAGGACCAAGTAGATGAGTATTTATTAATGGGAATGAATTTGGCATTACATCACTTGCTCACAAATCAATCTTCTGCAGTGAATCCAAACAGCTGATAACTTTTTCTCTGGAGGAAGCTTATGGACTCTATGGTATTTGAGTTCAAAGCGTCTTAATGCTGGATTAGTTTCAGCTTTTGTCTTCTCCAGATGTTCACTGATGGACTGGAGTGCTGTGGATTATTGTGATGTTTTTATCAGCTGTTTGACTCATTCTGACGGCACCCATTCACTGCAGAGCATCCATTGCTGAGACACTGATGCACTGCTGCATTTCTCCAAACCTGATGAAGAAACAATCTCATCCTAATCTGGGATGATCAGAGGGTGTGGACATTTTAATTTTTGGTTGAACTATTCCTTTAACACCAAGGACAATTCTTTTTTTATTTTTGTAAAGTCTTAAAGGGATAGTTCACAGAGAAAATTATCGTTCGGTCATCACCCTCATGCGTTACCAACCTGTATGATTTTTTTTTTTTTTCTTTCTATGGAAAAATATATCTTGACGTTTTCAGTTTTTTTTTTTTCTTTTTTCTTTTTATTCCACATAATAGAAGTCAATAGTCACAAAAAACAGATGAACCCAAATCCTTTAAAATATCTTATGTAGGCTGTGACTTTAATTTCTTCTATGAAACCTGTTTAGAACAGACAGAATCTTAACTTTCAGTCGAACGGTCCCTTTAGATGTGATAACAACGTCGAACACACGAGTTATGATTACGGGCCTCTGGTGCTTTTGTGTTGCTCTTGACATCCCTTGATCACTGTTGTCTGAAATGGAGCAGCTTGGACTTTCTGCCAGATCTGTTGTGTTTCACAGAATCCGGTCATGTCGTTTTGCCTGATTGATGTTGTGTGTTTGGTGTTTCTCACCTCTGTCCTGTGTCTTTCTGTTGGCAGCATAAGAGGCGAGGAGAGGCTGCTGTCTGTGGTTGTTGATTTGAGGCAAGCCAACCTCGCCATCGCACGCTTCATTGCTGAAACTCTCCTGTTGTTGGAGGTATTCTTTGCGTTATTATTCTGTCTCGTGTAGTGTCATTCTGGCTTTTCTATAAGTGTCATTTGGTCTCTATATGTGCAGGAGGAGATGACCGGGTTAATGTTTTGTGGTTTAATCCGCTTGAAGCATTAGTGAACTACACTATTAATCCAACAGTTTGCCGTGATTGACCCTAGATGTGTTGCGAAAGGAGTAGCGTGTTCATGTTTATTCCCTCTTCGTGTGACTGAGGCACACATCACTGTGTTTATAGCTCTAGATATCGTCCTTGTACCAAGCCTTGAACGTTCTTTGGCGACACCGAACTGCTCTAAGGCAATGAAATGGAGTGGTTGGTGATAATGTCACGTATCGTGCTGTCCTTCAGAGACTTCATACAGTGTACTTCAGTGCAAACCTGCAGCTGCGTCTCTCACTGATCAGGGTATGGTAGAGAAAAGGTGTGTGGCGTTCCCTTTTGATAAACTTCAGCACCCTTGGTGCATTGATTCAGTCTGACTGATACAAGAATGCAGAGTTTCCATCTGGAGTTTTAACAAAAGCACTGTAGCTGTCAAAAGCCAATCAACAAAATGATGCTTTTTGTCATTCTGCAGACTTCTGTGGACCAATAAACTGGTTTGTTTGGGTGCAGGTAGTACTGAATGCATTGTTCATTTAGATGTGCTGCCGTAGCAACACAAAGCTGTCTGAAAAGTGGCACACTTATTCTTTAATGACCATTTTCCAGATTTCTCTCAAAAATAAAAATGTATTTGTTCATCAAACTCTGTTATGGTTGTGTATGAAGCCAGATTTAAGGATGGCCAATATGACCAAAATCGTATATAATAAGAGTAATTTTATTTTACAGTAACTATTCTATATCACAATGTAGTTAATTGTTTAAGTAAGGTCTTTATCGACTTTTGATGCCATAGTAGTTTCATAACTCTTGTCACCAGTGTCAATATCACAAACTAATACTAGCCTAAATAAAAAAAATATTAAAAGCTTCCTAAATAAGAAAAATAAACTAATTAGAAGCAATAAGACAAACTACAGTAGAACAAATAAATGCTACATTGTATGAAGTTATAAAATCTATGAAAACAGCATATTTTTCACTAAATTATATATATATATCTCTCTTATGAAAGTTACAAAAGTGATTTAGTCAAGAGCAGTGAGATTTTCTCTGTTTAATTAACATGAATGACAGACAGCTGGAATATTAGACCGCTGTCACTTTAAGAGCTGCTCGGCTCCAATGTACTGTCACATGCGTTTTCTTTCTCCGCTGTTTGCTGCTTTCACTTAAGACCTAAATGACGGTGTTTACACGTGCGAGCGCCTCTCTAATGACAGCGCTCAGAAACCGTCTCGGACGGCACGCACATATAGCAAAATAAGTTCGGTTTCGGTTTAGCTGCTTATTGTTTCAACGACTTGAAATCACTTGTTTTAAACTGCAATGCTGAAACGCATGCGAATGACAGGTTTTCTTGACAACGTTGCATAGAAACGTCACGTGAGCAAGTAACCACGGTATATCTCCCACCCCTAGCCAGAATGGAGGCCGAGTGTTTTCTAGACGGTGAAAGTCAAGCTGCAAAAAAGTCCAACCTCACTTTAGCTTGTTTAACTAAACAGTTTGTCAGTGGTGTTTACTCGGTTGGGCTGTTTTACCCCTGCTTGCTGCCATCTTTGCTTTTCGGGAACAATTTAAGCCAATCACCTGTCCTGTAAGTGTCATGTGACTGTGCGATGCAGATCAGCTCCTTCACTCCTGCCTGTAATATTCAAGCAACCCTGAAGACTTTGGCTCAGTTTCTCAGATGTTTGGTGTTTGCAGATAGACTCTGAAGAAACTAGGGATGCAACAATAGTTAGTCCACGGTTCAATACATGCCTCGGTTTTTAACCACTGTGTTCTGTTCTGATAGCTTGGCACATCAGAGTATTTTCTTATGAGAGGTATTTTTCAGATTTTTACCTAAAATCGGATGGATTGGCAATTGAGTGCTATAAACACATGTAGTGTCTTTCATTCATACTGGACACCAGAGGGCGCCCTCACACAGAAACTCCACATATGCATCACAGAAGTAATAGAACTGATGACGTTCCAGGAAATCCCTAATATGGATAAAGGCATCACTATGGCTGTAACTGAATAAAACGAAGATATAACTTTAAACATTTTGAATGATGAAATGTAAGGACAATAAACACTTGTCTGCAGCAATATATGATTTATCTGTGTTCTTCAAGCCATCTCGAGTGTTTTCATAATGATTAAGGATATTTGTAAGCCATTTCTAATCGACATAGCCTTTATTACAGTATAGCATATATTTTCTGCCTAATTCTGGGGTAGGAAGCCACATCAGATCACAAAAGGAAGTTATTTCAAACACTCGACTGATGTTGTGACGTAAAAACAAGTTGTTCTCTTTTGTTGAACAACCGGTTTAGAAAGGCTTCTCATTGCATGTCATTACAAGGGAAGATGCTCGGCGTATGTTGCTTTTTCAAATATAAGATGAGGTGTTTCCTCATCTCAGCACGTGAACTCATGGACACACACAGCCGTTTCTGAGTGTAATTAAACACACGGATATCATTTAAACTTAAAACCACAAACTGTAGTTCACGAGCGCGTATTGAACCGTGGATGTTGTACCGAACGATTTGATATTATATTGAGAATTGTGAAATCCCTAGAAGGAACACTTTAAAATCTCTCGCCCTTTTAAGAGCTTCCACAAAATATCAGACAAGAAAACATTTATTATAATGAAATTATTTAAATGTTGCTTGCAAAAGATTTTCAATTCAGACTTGTTGAATGGCCATCAATTGAAGAAAGGGGCTTTTTGTAACAGAGTTGTGAGGTTACTGAATCTACCAGCAGGGCTGAACTATCAGTTGTCTGTCATGGGACTGTGATGACGGTATAATTGGTTTGAAAACAGGACTGTGAATGGGTCTTGTGAGCTCTGGCACAGGGCAAGATCAGTGAATGCTGTTTTCATCATTGACGTCAAACCTGGCGTAATGCGGCTTCATGTGCCAAAATTTAACATGCGAGCAAATGAGTTGGAGCTATAGCTGTTTAGCGAACTTCATTTCGGTTTAAATCAGATGGGCTTTAGGAGATTGGCTTTGATGCATGGCGATTTATAGATGCCCGTTTTATTTCATGCTGGATTTTTGGGTGAGCTCTTCCTCTGCATTTGTGATGGTCTTGTGAAGCTCTAGGTTTGCGCTTGCGACGAGGCTGAGATCTTGAGACTGCGCAGGCCAAGAGCTGAGGATCACATGCCTGCTATCGTCACATGTCTGCTCTTATCTAATAATGGAGGCGAGTGGGCAGCCCTTGTCCTTAACATGGACAAAGAAATCTCACAGCCCTGCATTACTGAGCTTCCCTGAGCCTACACGGCGTCTGCTGTACTGTCCTGTGTTGTGTAGGTTTCCAGAAGGATCATCCACTCGGTGTATATTGTTCAACCAAAGAAGAAAGATGTCCTGAAGCAGCTGGGGAAACTCCTGACACCGAGTGGCTCCAAGCAGCACAGACCCGTCCTCTTCAAAGTGAGTAACGCATCTGAATGAAGAGTCCAGACCTTCACTTACCCATATTCCACACCTCTGCTCTGTCCCAATGGGCAAAATATAGTGTTTCCCCCACCTTTGTGAACTTTTGAATGAGTTTGAATAACGAGAATCACCAAAAAAAAACCACAAACATGAATGAGCATCAGGCGGTGTTTAAAAAACAGAACAGCTTACTGGGATGAATCGTGCCTCATGTAATCAGACGATCAGGGTTTCAGCTCGTCTCAGTGCTCATAAGCTGTTAGTTGGCTAGAAAAGTACTTTAGAGAGGAGTGTATCTGAATAAATCCGTCGTGAGCATGAGATATGACCGCCACCATTAAAACGATTATACATCGAGACTGAAATGAGAAAGATGTGATTTCTCGGTCAAAGCCACTTATTTTCCTTAATGTTTAGAGTTCATTTACTGCGAGTTATGTGGTTTCATGAAACCTTGTTATGTAGTTTAAATGTTACTATACAATGCCGTTTTTAAATGCTTATGTGAATATAATAAATAGCTGTTGACTAATGGTTTGAGCTGGTGTTATATTAAATGAAAGGGTTTGCTGTAGTTTACAGAAGTGTTTAACACAATGGAAAACCGCCTGTTGTCCAACACAATTCAAAACCTCATGGACCATAACATATGAACTGTTCTCTTCAATAAAAACTAGCAACTGAGGGGGATAAAAACAAGTGTTTGCATTTAACATCTTAATCTTTATTATTATTATTTTTGTCTTTCTTTTAATATACATTTGTAATGTTCATTATCTTAATTTTATTAAATGTTTACATGTAGATTGCCTTTTGAATATTAATTTTGAACGTTAATTTAAATTGAAATCAAATAGGAGTTTTAATAATTTGATTATCCTGTTGTCCCGTTGAGAACCGCTGGTTTACAGCTTTATTTTTGTACCATGTTGAAAATGTCCCCATATCTGAAATATTACAGAAATTGTGTACATATTAACTGACAATTGAACTTGTTAATCTCAATCGAATTAAATCAATTCCCTATCACTGATTTCCAAAGCCGTATTTCTTCCTGCATTGAAGCGGTTGGTTTTAACATTGAGCTCTAATGTCGGTTTTCTTTTGTGGACAGCGTGTCTTCCTCAAAGAGATTTTTGAGCTTTCCAACTACATCGACAGAAGCCAGTTACCGTCTAGTTTGGGTGGATACCTCATATACTGCCATAAGAGCTGGGTTGCCTTCGTTAAGGTAGGAGTTTTTTTTGCTTATTTGCTTGGCATGTTAAATGTTTTGATGAAAGTGTCTAAATACAGAAAGGTTTGTTTAGGGGACAGAAACTATCTCCTAAGCTCAGTAATAAAACCTCAAGAGTCCAGTGAAAGGACCCCACCGTAATGGTGTGTGTGATATCTGAATGCATGTGATGGCCTGTTCCGGTCCTCCCTCCAGCCTTTATTTAGATCCGAGTAGCCAGTCGTTGCATGAATGCGCCGTGTGTTTTTGATTCTCGGGCTCCGTCTGCAGCAGGATGGATCAGTCACGCCACAGCAGGGTCTCATGATCGGCCCTGATGGCCTTGGATAACGCTTGACGTACTCTATAAAAATGTTTTTGTTTTTTTTTTCCCAGCAGATCCTCACGGCTTCAGCAGCTCTCTGGCAGCGGCCGTGTTTAGTATGTGCATGTTTAGTGTGCGTGTTGTGCTCTGACTCAGATGTGTGTTTCATTAGTGAGTGTATTCATGAGCGCATCGTCTCTATTGTGTGTCGTCCTGGAGAAGATTCAGAGGACAATCATCTGCAGTCATTAGCATGTGAAAGGGCCGCACACTGTCTCTGGTGTGCTCATCAGCGCTGTCCAGCATCCGCTCTTTCTCATGGGTTCACTCGGGGCTTGGTATTGTCTGTCAGATCTGATCCGGGCTTCTTTGAGCCTTTATTTGAGCAGAGAGCGTGGGTTTTGGTAAGGGTGTGCGCTCCTCAGGTTAAGATTGCTGGGGCATGTTTGTTTCTTTTGGTACTTTGTTAAAGGTTTTAAAGTTAATTTTTAAAGGGGTCATGAACTGAGAAAGCAAAATTCCCTTGATCTTTTGACACATAAGAGGTCATTGTACTATAAAAACATCCTGTAAGTTTCAGAACTCAAAACTTTATCGTTAGTCTAAAAACCGCTTATATTGAAGTCAGTGTGCCAAACAGCAGCTTGTGGAATGTGCGACTCTATAATGTAGTAGTGTGGATAAGCACCGCCTCCACAGATCATCAACGCCTGCTTCTACATCACTGTCTGTTTAGCCCCGCCCACCGGTTCTACATCACTAGGTATGTTCGAATTAATCCAGCGCGAAGCAGACCGATCGAAGTATGACAAAGTACCGCAAGAGTGATAAGAGCAGACTGCTGCTCATGTTTTCGAATCGCTCTCGTGATACTTTGTCATACTTCGATCAGTCTGCTTTCAAGTCGAACACGCCTACTGTCTGTTTGGCCCCGCCCACCGGTTCTATGTTGCTGCCTGTTTGGCCCCGCCCACCGGTTCTATGTCGCTGCCTGTTTGGCCCCGCCCACCGGTTCTATGTCGCTGCCTGTTTGGCCCCGCCCACCGGTTCTATGTCGCTGTCTGTTTGGCCCCGCCCACCGGTTCTGTCGCTGCCTGTTTGGCGCCGCCCACTGCACGTAGTGTAAATAACGAGTGGCAAACGCGCAGGTCTATGCAGAAACCAAACGATAAAGATGCTCTGAAGGCAACCAGATGCTGTGCAGTCCCAAGCTGTGGATAAACAGTGTTTACGTTGCCTTCCTTCTGATCCCAACGTTAGGAAAGAGTGAATTAACTTTATTTCTAATGAAGATCCAGACCACGCCAGTACG
The DNA here is from genome assembly GCF_001515645.1 of Sinocyclocheilus grahami. Classification (NCBI taxonomy): domain Eukaryota; kingdom Metazoa; phylum Chordata; class Actinopteri; order Cypriniformes; family Cyprinidae; genus Sinocyclocheilus; species Sinocyclocheilus grahami. The sequence continues at coordinate 488,371 of NW_015506037.1, read as the reverse complement.
AACTCGGTTCTTTGTTCACTGTTAACTTTGACATTGTTAACAAACAAGACACAATTCGATGCAGGATTTTCAGAAAGATTGAAGCTAAAAGACGATGCTGTGACTATATTGGATCTGACCATAACGTCGCAACACAAGTGTGAGTAACGGTTTTCTTTACGTGATCACTATCTCTTTGTCTGGTAAACAGATCGTTTGATATGTATGGAGTGTTTGTGTTTTTGACTTAATCACCGCAGCGTCCATCTGAAAGGAATGTAGGCTGTCACATACACAACTATTAGCCAATCACAGCAGTGGTGTTTACTTGGGAGTCTACAATCCTCCACGTCTATCCAAACAGTGTTCTGATGAGGGGGTTAAAACGGGACAGAAAGTAGCTTATTACTTCTAAATTTGATGTTTTTAACATTAACATTATAAATGGAGCTCAGAGCAGTTCAAAATAAAAAACGGAGGCAGTTCATGACCCCTTTAAAGCTGAATCTGGTTTAGTGTCTTGAGTGTCTCGTCCTCTGGTCTGTGCAGGAGATCGATGCGTTTGTGCAGGAGTTCCTGTCGGTGGTGAACCGTCTGCCGTCCTGTATCTGGACTCTGCAGGCGCTCGCCAAGCGTCCCGTCCCAGCAGACCTGGAGCGGCTGCAGGAGTTCTGCTGTGTGAACCAGGCACGCTTCCAGCAGCTTCGGAGGTACGGCTCTGACTGTTTGAGCTGGACCTCACAAAACTCCAGCACATACGTTCACTAATCTCACAGGGATTTACAGGAGCTACTGCACACAAAGCCGATTTAGCTCTCAAACCCAATGTTTAGGGCTGTCTGTGCACCCGGTCATATTGTAGCTTGGGGTGGACGAAGTGCACAAATCACGTGCTTGAGTAAAAGTACAGATACCACAAATAAAGTAATACTCCAGTAAAAGCAATGAGTACTCCTGCACATTTACTCAAGTAAAACTGAAAAGAAGTATTTATTTATTGTACTTAAGTATTAAAGTTCCAGTTGATTGTTTTTGTAATTTTTACTGATACTTTCTATTTAATTTTCTATTATATATTTTATGTAATTCTACTGCTAATACCTGGGGGAGGGGGCATGTCATACACTATCAAAGCAATTATACATTAAAATATGAATTTGGTATTGATTCTTGATGTGTATCAAGTGAACAAGTGGAAAAAAAATTAGATGTACAACAGATTTATTTATTTTTTTAAATGGGAACGTGTGTGTGGGAATATAAGGTATGAGGAAAGAGTGACGAGGAATATAAGGTATGAGGAAAGAGTGAGTGAAAAGTTTTGGACACCGCTCCAGACAGTATTACGCACTCATGTTCTCATGAATTGAGAAAACTATGCAGATTTTGTAGCCGCATACAGGCTGATGTTTCATTGCATGTGTCTGCATAGATTGAGTTTTAATGCGCTCTGTTGGTCAATAGTCCAAAGAAAAAGCATACAGTACCATAAGCCTTGCTTTGCTGGGGAACTGGTGAAATGGCGGAGATTAGTTTTTCTGAAATAACACCAGTACTTGCATTTAAAACGTGGTCCCTTCACTGTATGAATTTAATATGTGCTGATTCTTATTAAAGCTGCTAAAGTTAATCTGTCTAGAGCAGTGAGTGATTTTTCTTTTGGCCTGTTTTATTAATGTTACTGACAGTCAGCAGCAGGAATATTATGCTGCGGTCACTTTAAGACCATGAAATGATCCAGTATACTGACACAGGTTTCTTTCTCGACTGGTTACATTCACTTAAGAGAAAACAGATTCTATTATGGTTAATACATCAAGACAGATGGTTTGACTTTTTATTTTATTTATTTTTAATTGTGCATTTGAATGAAATAATTTGGCTCCCTTCAGTCCGTTCACTTACATGCTGACAGGCGGCTTTCTGTGTGTGCATGCATCAGGTATGTTACGGTTCTCAATGTGCTTCTAGACATACAGTGTATTGTTGGCTATTGCTACAAATATACCCCAGCGACTTAACACTGCTTTTGTGCTCCAGGGTCACACATATAATTAAACTTTATTTGAAGGACTGCTTGTGCACAGTGCACATTTCTTAATACTGAACCTAAAATGTGTTTTAATGTAACTATTATGAGAATTGTATGATTTCTGAATAATACCGGTCTTTAAATGCATGATATTTCAAGTGCACCTGAAGTATACTTGCAATAGTTCCACTTTAGCACAATCAAATATACTTCGGTATGTCTTCAGCACTACTTCCACACAAAGTGCCTTAAGCACAACATTAGTTGTTCCAGTTTAGCAGACTTTAAGTTTAGTTTAGTATACCACAGGTACAATTGCAGAGTTTTTTTAGTTTTTTTTTATGGTGTGCATAAATGTGTAAAGGTTTCTGTAGACATGAACAGTGGGGCATTTGACATGAACTACACAAGGTCAAAGAAAATGAGACCCAAACAAGGATCTTGTCTACAATGTGGTATTAGTTGCTTGACATTGACTTGTAGTAAGAATGAAGTTGAAGTGTGTAAGCGGAGTTTGGTTTGGCTCTCTCCAGGTTAAGAGCTGGTATGATCTAGTGCTGCGCGAGAGCCTCCTGCAGGAGCTGCTGTGGAGTGGACACTGTGAGCTCAGCCGAGCCCCAGACCTGTCCAGCTGCAGGAGAGGAGTCCAGACCTTCCTCAGGAGAAACCCCTGCCCGGAGGTGCTGGAGCTGGTGAAGCTGGCGCATCTCGCTGATGCTATAACTGACCTGCACCTTCAGCACACTGGCTCGCAGCTGTCTCACAGGTACACAGAGAAAACTGGGTCACTTACGCTGCACAAGCTGCGTTCTGTGCTGTGCTATCAAACATTTGTCAACATGTAATTGTCCAGTGCATTATGGGCATGCAGCCTTGTTCAGTGTGGACTCTTGTGTTGCTGTGGTGGTAAGAAACCTCAATGCATTGAGTAGTTTACCCAAAAATTGCTGAAAATGTCCTGCTCCGCAATGGATGCTCTGCAGTGAATGGGTGCCGTCAGAATGAGTCCAAACAGCTGATAAAAACATCACAATCCACACCACTCCAGTCCATCAGTTAACATTGCAGCTTGTGAATTTACTTGCATTAATTGTGGATTTGGACTCATTCTGATAGCACCCATTTACTGCAGAGCATCCATTGCTAGGCATGGTATCTAATGGTCATCAAATTTAAACCACAATTATCTTTAAACTGATGCTCTGCTATGACAGTTTACCTGTAACTGAAAACTGGCCACAGAAAACCTTTCGGTCCCATGTCCGCAATACTGACTGTCATGCATGCACACAATACAGGGCTCGACAGTGCAACCATTTCAGTTGCAGTTGCGTCTGAAAACTACTGCGTGCGACTATGAAATTTATTTTAGGAGCACTAGTGTGACTGACCCGATCATCATCATACTTGTGATTGCGCTCAGGGAAGCTTTCTATGTGTTTTTGCAGCGTTGAGTAATGTATCACAGACATCTCACGAATCCTTTCATAAGCAAAGTGTAGACGGGGTGTAAAGAGATTCATTGCGCAGTGTAGAGAGCTTCGTTGATTATAAATGTGAGCTCGCGATGAACTAAGATGAGTGACAGCTTTTAATGATTAAGGGAGTTTGTAAATGTGATAACTGATTTAATACAATTCAATAAACGAAGTTAATATTAAGTGACTTACATTGTCTGACTATAACACTATTGTCTGATTTTGCTCTATTTCGTCTTCGAAAATAGATTAAAACAAAGACACAGCAGAGCCACTGCGCGTCTCCATTCAAACACAGTGGTGTTTAGTTTATGAATGAATCTAGTGATTCATGATCACCCATTCATAAAGACAGTCACTTGATTCATTCTTGAATGAATCAGCCGTTCGAATGAATCAATTGAATGATTCTATGATAAAAATCAGACTTGCCGCCACCTGCTGGCAGTTTTAGTTTCATTTTTAAAGTATCTTTTCAGTTATTTAAATCATTTAATATTTCTATATTCAAAATTTTATATTTAAAACATTAATATCATCATGGATTTATGGATTTAATTGCACTCATTCCACTTCCGAACCTCATTAAATGTCTGCAAGTACATCAAACAACACTTTTGTGTTCTTCTGTGCCACCTCAATAAATTAATTTTAATACTAATTTCATTTGATTTTTAACTTGTTTCTTATTCTGTCATTTTTAATTACAGTTTTTAAAGCTTATCATTTAATATTTCTATATTCAAAATGTTATGTTTAAAACATTAATATCATCATGGATTTAATTGCACTCATTCCACTTCCGAACCTCATTAAATGTCTGAAAGTACATCAAGCCACTTTTGTGTTCTTCTGTGCCACCTCAACAAATTAATTTTAATACTAATTTCATTAGATTTTTAACTTGTTTCTTATTCTGTCATTTTTAATTACAGTTTTTAAAGCTTATAAAATATAATTTAAGAATTTGACAAAAGATGACATACTTTTAATAAAGTTAGAGGAGTCAAATATTACCTCGTAATGGGAAGGCTACTTTTTGATAACATTTTGGATTATTGATTAGAAGGTGCTCCTAAAATTTTGAACGTGCTCCTAAAGTTTGGAGCACAAGTGCTCCTAAAAAGAAATGTAAGCGTCGAGCCCTGCAATAGGCTGACAACTACCAAAAAGCATCTTACTAAACGGTTTCACTACATTTACATTTAGCCCCCCCCCCCCTTTTTGGCAAGTCGTAGAGATGCTGTTGTGGATCTTTTGTTATTGGGGCAAATGGAATGCAAAACTGATTTGTAGTTTGTTCATCACTATAGAAGTTTAACTATGATAGCTTCTGCTTCTCGAACCCTGTAAACGTGAAAAGGGTCTATCGGTTGGTTGGAAATGAGGCTATATTTGTCATTGGAAATGCTGTGCTGGTATACAGACTTGTACAGCATGGCGCTTCTGTTTGAACATGTTTTAATGACCGTCCACAGATGCATGACTCTGAGGAGACTCTTGACCTCCGTTGGGGCCATTCCCCTTCACGACCTTCAGCTTGCCCTCCAGTGGCAGTATGAGTTCCTCAAGGGTCACCACAGGACCTCTGACATCACTTCCCCCGAGGACGAGCATGTTTCCTGCCGTCTGCCTCCAGACTCGTCCGCTCGTGCAGTTTCTCCGTGTGAGAGCTTGTGTGATTTAGCTAAGTGGCCTTCTGTTGGTGACTGCCATCACCAGATTTCTGCAGGCAAACCTCCTTCTCTCAGCTCCTTTGACTCTGGTTTCGATGGAGCGGCTAGCAGTCACCTGGACAGCAGGAGTAGAAGAGAGCCGCTGCCTAGGATTCTGGGAAATGGAGACTCTTCTGCTTTCAAGTCGAGACCTCTGCATGGACAGATTGACGAGGAGAACATTGTGAGCGTGTCTGATTCTGAAGACCAGCGTGAAGAGCTAGGGTTTAGTTTAAAGCAGGACTCCACTCGTGCCAGCATTCAGATCGTTCCCAGAATTACCTCCGACTCTCTGAACCTTGAGATCAAGGTGAAGCGCTCTGCTACGCTGCCCAAGAACCCCTGGCTGAGCCTCCCGATAGATGATCTTGAGAGCTCTTATACAGTCACCATTACACCCAGCTCTTCCAGAGATCGGCCCGCTCCGACAGAGGAGCTGGGATCCGCTCCGCTCCAGAGTCAGGAGAGCTTTGAGGAGTCGGAGCTGGATCCTGTGGGAAACGTTCTGTCCAGCACCTTAACAGATAATGAAGACAAGCCCAGCATCACACTGGACGATCCTTCTCTTCTCTGGGACACGTTTGATCTGCACAATCTCAGACAGGACTCTTACGAACGGTTAGAATCTCTTCAAGTGTTTAAAACATTAGTTCACCCAGAAATTAAAACCTGCTAGTAATTTATTCAAACTCTTCTACATCTTGGATGCCTGAGGGTGTTTCTTCATGGGATCAGGTTTGGAGAAATGCAGCAGTGCATCAGTGTCTCAGCAATG
>NW_015506037.1:471451-480815 GCF_001515645.1 Sinocyclocheilus grahami | reverse complement strand
TGTGAACTGATATTAGGCTAATATTGTAGACCTACCGATGTGTTGGGTTTTGCTCAATATGATCAGTGGGCTTGCTGCGGTTGAATATCTAAATACGAGACGTCCTCCGTCCCAGACCAAACCTAAAATACTATGTGTAGGACGCAAAATAATTTAATTATAATATGACCATGTGGTGAACCTATATGAACCGAACTCGTATTTAAACACTGTCTTCATGCTGTGTACAGGCATCTATCCTCAAGTACAATTTTGGCTGTATTTGTGTCCCCTTCAAAAATTGCTCTTGAGAATTTTTTTTGTCCCCTCCTATAAGAAATGTACGTCCTTGCTCACAGCCTCACGTGCCTGTGCACTATTTTCCTTTCCAGATATCCCCAAGAGAGCTGGCTGAATCTGGTGTGATCGGATTGGACGACGATGTCCTTCAGAGTGACCTCACTTCCCCTGACTCGGACATGCTGAGATCCTGTGAGGTTTGTGAAGACGCCTCGGGATTATCCGATAAGAGTCCATCCACATGTGAAGGGCCTGTGCAGCGGGACACAGGGTGTCCTGAGGAACACCGAAGCGGGATCCTTCGAGAGCTGAGAGGCATTCAAGTTATCGAGGAGCAAATTATGCAGGAGTGCGTGAAGCTGGAGGCACTGCGCTGCAGAGAGACGGAGAGTCTGGGCTCCGAGGAGCTGGCGCTGGATCAGGTCAGGGAGAGGAGCGTGTTCCTGCAGCAGATGGAGAGAAGCCTGGGCAGAGAGACGGAGAGAGCGGGCAAGGCCAAGAGGAGGTCGAGCAAAGGCCGCAGGGTTGTGACGTGTTCGGTCATGACGCTGAAAGATCTGGACGATGAGCTGTTGAGGAGCTGTGGGCTCCAGTCGCCTCCAGATGCTGAGGAAACCTCTTCGGATTTGGTTTCAAACGCAGAGGAGTGCACCAGTCCGAGTCCAGCTGGAGATGCTGATCTCACCGACTCGAGTTTGACTTCTGAGCCTGCTTCTACCGCGAGCCTCGGGCGTCTCGACTCTGAATCCCTTCAGTCTCGTCACAGTGAGCCTGTTGCGTCGAGCGGTTTGTCTGAGACTGGAAAACTGGAAGTTATCCCACCCAGTGCAGACGTGTTTGCTGAGCATTCGGAGGAAGAAGCGTCTTCCTGTGACAGTGCAGATCTGCTGGAGACGGGAGAAGCGTGCTCTACTCGGGACGGTGGTGATGTGCGAGGTGCGTTTGATCCTGGAGGCGTCTCCGAGAGCGTCGACCACGCTTGCGGACGAGAGGAGAGACGTCCATCAGACTGTGTAGCGCGGGTGGGCTCAGGGCTGTCCGTCGTTCCCTCAAAGCTCATGCAGAACAACAACAACAACACTGCAGTGCTGTGCAGTGTAGAGAGCCCAGGGCGCTCCGAGGACTCCAGGTCTGCGGTCTGTGACGGTGGAGGATCCACGAGAGCGGCCTGCGGATCTACTCTCCAGCAGCTGCAGCTCCACACATCCAGCAGACAGGTGGAGACCACAGCCCTTCTCAGAAAACACTACGCTAATATCAGAGTTAGAATCATTTTAGTCATTTATTAGACTTTTATCCAAAGTGACTTACAAATTAAGACAACAGAAGCAATCAACTGTAGTATTAAAACAACTAAAAACAGATCCAAAACTAAAAGCTAAAACTTTATAAATACTACCTATACACATTTTAAAAATGGATTAAATAAAAATGACAAATACATGCAACAATTTCAAAACTTAACATTTAAATGTAAAACAAAATAAAGTTTAAAACAATTCAAAATATGAAAGAACAAAAGGTATGAGAGTATAATAATGATTCTAACATAAAACTAAGCCAAACACCAAAAAAACAACTACATAGGTGTATGTACAACCACACACACATATATATATATATATATATACTGTATATGTACATACACATTTATAAATTCTATACATGTTATTTAATTTCCATTTAGTTTGTTGAAGTATTAAAATAACTCAAATTAAATCACTAAAAACTTTAGACATAATGTAACTAAAGTGAATCACAAATACAAATCAAACGACAGTAGTTTCATTAATCCTAAAAAAATAACACTGCCTAACTTGCATGCTAAAAAAAACAACTGACGCATGGTAAGAAATGGTTATAAAAACTGAAACGGAAGCGAAACAAGTAAAGCGGAGAAATAAAAAGCGGTACTTATCCTTTGCCGGTGTCTCTGCCCGGTGGAGTCGATGGTCTTTACGCTCTTCGGTCTTCACACGAGGAGGCCGTCGTGCGACCGCTGTCGCGGTAAAACCTAAGCTTTTTTTTTAATATATATATATATATACCTGTCTAACAAAATACTAAATTAATTCAGCTGGACACACGTTCCTTATTTTCTCCGCAACAAATGGCTAAGCAAGCGGAGACACTGACAAGATACGCGATACAGAACGAAACCAAATGCGATATCGGCACGTCTCCACACAGAATTATCACTCGCTTTGCAAAAATCAAAAACCATTTCTGATAGTGCGCACCTCTGATAATGTGAATAAATAAAATGCACCACTCTGATAATGCTAGTGGAATGTAGTCACTGAAATTCAATATGGTGCGAAATTGCCCCTGTATGGATTTATACATTTATGTGTGACCCCGGACCACAAAACCAGTCATAAGAGATTTATACTTCACACATCAATGGAACGCTTATTTATTCAGCTTTCAGATGGTTTGTTAGGATAGGACAATATTTGGCTGAGATACAACTATTAGAAAATCTGGAATCTGAGGGTGCAAAAAAATCTAAATATTGAGAATCATCTTTAAAGTTGTTCAAATGAAGTTCTTAGCGATGCATATTACTAATCAAACATTAAGTTGATTATATTTACGGTAGGAAATTTCAACCCTCTTCATTGCGAGTAAATCACTCTCATATGCGACTAAATCTTACTCTGGGCAACTAAATGTCTAACATTAGCCATTGGCTAATAAATTCTTAGATTTTACACGTCAGGGTGTGAGGCGTTCAACACAGATTTTCACTCGATAAACACACTGACCGAGCGCTTGTGTTTCGCTCTCCGTCAAGTGATCTGTACTGTTCGGATGCGCTCAGTGGGTCATGCGCTCAATGGATGCGCAGTATGTAGCACGCAGCGCACCTGTATTTGACGTACCGTAAACTAGTGAAGGCGTTCGACTCCTGTCAATAGTTCATTTTAGAATTATTTGGCTTTTAAGAACAAGCAGCAGATATGCTGGTTTCTCTGCAGTGGGCGGCTCTAATGCGTGAACAGCTCTCGTTGGCCGGCGCTCCTCTATTACCGTGATTAAAGTGGTGGTGGTGGTGTTTAAGATGTAGTACTACTAAGTTCAGTTAAAATGACATATTCATTCATGGTTACCAAGTTTTAGTTCTATCATTAAATGGTGCTTAATTATCATAATATAATGCTTGATTGGCTGAAGTTAAGTGCACATTCAGTTACCGGTATTTAAGAAGCTGTTCCATTTTACAAAGATAAGGTGTGTGTGTGTACCCACTTAACCATATTTTGGGGACAAATTTGTACCCAAAAGTGAGAAAAATCGGCAAAAACCTCAATTTGTGGAGGTCCTAATTTGTAAAACCGTTATTAAAAAAAAAAGTAAACTTTTTTTTGTTTACTTTTAAAAAAATAAGGGGTAGGGGTGGGTTTGTTAAAGTGTGTAACTGTCTGTATATAAAAACAGAAGTCTATGTAATGTCCTCATTTAGATAGCTAAGTAAACGTGTGTGTGTGTGTGTAAAATAGTATATCAGTCTGGCGTGTCAACACAAATGTACTAGCCAATGACGATTATATTGCCAAGTAGAGGGTTTACAATATCTTCACGGAACATGATCTTTACTTAATATCCTAATGATTTTTGGCATAAAAGAGAAATGTATAATTGTGACCCATACAATGTATTGTTGGCTATTGCTACAAATATCCCCCAGCGACTTAACACTGCTTTTGTGCTGCAGGGACACATATAAGATATAGCATTGTCACATGAGCAAAAGTGCTGTTAGGGTTAGGTGTGATTCAACATTAGCTTATTGATTTTTAGAAATCATAAACGCTGCATTTTTACTTTTAAAAGTAATTCGTTACTATGTTGCGTTTAAAATATTGTTACTCCATAAAGTAACATTTTTTTTTATTTATTTTTTTTATAAAGTCATCTGGACTGGACTTTGTTTGTTTTTTAGTAACAAACCCAAAAGTTATAGTTTTGGCAACTGTGAAGGCCCTTTCACACAAAAGAGTAATGACTGAAGGAAGCGCCTCGGTCTCTGCTCTCGCTCCTGATTTCTCAACACGGGACAGGGGAAGAAATGGGGAAACAGCAACTTCTGTTACTGATTTGAAAAAGTAACTGATATTTTATTGTAAATTAATGCATTACTTTACTAGTTACTTGGAAAAAGTAATCTGATTATGTGACTTGCATTACTCCAACATTGCTTATAAACCGCAAAAATACCCCTGGAGCTCAATTCAGTGCAGAAAATGGAACTAAACCTGCCAAGATACCAGCACCGAAGCAATCAGCAAAATGTCTACTTTATAAGGTCTAATTATTGTCAAAACCCTATAAAATATTGGAATATAGCTTGTCGATGTTGCTCGGGCTTAGTTGTCAGTGTAGTTGCTCTCGTTTGCAGTAGAGTGTCGATGAGATTATAGACGGCTGTTTGTCTGTTCCTGTTGTGTGTTAGATGAGTGATTATAAGACGCCCATCGTGCTGGACACTGGCTCCGGTCTGATAAAGGCTGGGTTTGCAGACCAGGACCTTCCAACTACAGTGTTCCCCACCGTCATCGGCCGTCCCAAATATGAGGTACACCCTCTCTCCTGCTTTACCTGAGTGTACTGTATGCATGTGAAGGCAAATCTCGGCTGCTAGATTGTTTATAATGTCACACAATGTACCTATCACGGCTTTAATCCAATAAATATGATGAAGTTGTTATAAATTTTTTTTTTTTTTTTACGTAGTTTCATATTTGGGTAATTGAGTGTCATCCGTGTAAACCATCGCCTTTTGCCCGTATCTCACACTGAATTTCGGTGATGAACCATTGACCAATCATTGCAGCATGAGAATTTTATCCATCTTTTTCATCTGAAAGTGAAACTTTTTGAAAGGTTTTCAAACTATTTCATTTTACTTGCAATAGAGTAATATTTACGTTGCTTTATTTGGTTAAACATTCAGGTTTCAAAAATTGACTTATTTTATTTATAGTTCTATTTTTATCATGAGAAATTCAAAGTAACTTAAAATTGCATTCAATCCAAATGGTGGTACTTAGATTATTATTCTTATAAATTTCAAACAGTGATGCATTCAAATAAATTCTTAATATTGAAAAATATCTTTACTTTTTTACATCAATCAAAAAGTTGTAACATTTAAAACAAAAGCACATCATGAATGTCATCTCACACGGTTTGCTCACAGATTCAGTCACCGCAAACAGACTGACTGTATTACACATTTATTCAAGCAGAACATCTCAATAGACAAACATGCAAGTTGTAGTTCTACGAATCTCTGTTTTCAGCTCATCGCATTTTTTCGTAATGTCGAGTGAGTGCACATCGTTGCCAGGTGGGGAACGTGAAGTAAAACATCGGACAGAAAATGTCTTGATTTACAGAAAAAAAAAGTTCTGACTGGGGGATTTAAACTCTTGACATTTCGCAACCATGAATGCTTGTGGAGGCTCACTACCAGTGCAGGATAATGAAAATTAAAGGATAAATAACTCACCGATGCTTATCCTTAAATGGCAAGAAGCAGATTGTTACCAGGATTAAAATCATTAATTTTACCAGCCCTGATGAATCGAGACTGACGTGGGGCATAAACAGACACTAGTCTTAAGAAGTACAGACTCTTTTTGTTGGTGTGGCTCAGTGTGATACTCGTGTGCGTGTGCGTGTGCGTGCGCTGTAGATCTGGCATCACGCGTTCCAGCAGCTGTGTGCGTCTCCTGAGGATCATCCGGTGCTGCTGACCGAGGCTGCCATGAACCCGCTGCAGAACCGCCAGCGCTCGGTGGAGCTGATGTTTGAGGCCTTCAGTGTCCCGCTCGCCTTCGTGGCCCTGCAGGCTGTTCTGGCGCTCTACGCCTCGGGACGAACCACCGGTCAGTCGGCTCCGCTCACACGCCTATTACTGCTCTTTGTGTGGAATAGTGTTCATTTTGGCAGCTGTTTTTAATTTGGTCTTAGTCTTGTCAAATGTAACTTTTAGTTGATCATATATGTGACCCTGGAGCACAAAACCAGTCATAAGGGTCCATTTGTTTTGAAATTGAGATTTATACATCTGAAAACTGAATAAATAGCTTTCCACTGATGTGTGGTTTGTTAGGATAGGACAATATTTGGCTGAGATACAACTATTTGAAAATCTGAGGGTGTAAAAATATCAAAATATTGAGAATCATCTTTAAAGTTGTTCAAATGAAGTTCTTAGCAGTGCATATTACTAATCAAACATTACGTTTTGATTGTGTGTGTAGGGGTGGTGCTGGACTCTGGGGACGGCGTCAGTCACAGTGTTCCGGTGTTCGAGGGTTACTGTCTGCCTCACGCCGTGCAGCGCTTTGACTTGGCCGGATCCCACGTCACCCTGCAGCTCCAGAAGGTGCACAGGAGCACTGCTCATTACCATACCATAACTACTCATGCACCTCAATTAGGCCAACTGTAGGGCCAAAATCACTTGACGCTTCATTCGCGTTTCTCCAATGGTTCGTTTCAGTGCTGATGAAAGTTGCTTTTAAAAGTAATGCGTTACAATATTGTTACTCTATAAAAAAAGTAACTAATTGCATTACTTACTCTACATAAAAAAAAACTCGTTGTTACTTTTGCAATACTTTGTCACATGGGTTGGGCTTGCTATTTGTTGTTTAATATAAAAAAACAAGTAATATTTTTGGTGACTGTAAAGGCCCTTTCACACCAAAAGTGAAATGAATAAGCCTCAGTCTGGAGGAAGTGCATGTGCACTCCACACTGAGACAGGAGTCAGTCAATTAATGGGAAAACCGTAACTTGCGTTACTTTTAAAGCAACTCCGATATGTCTTTGTAAATTTGAACGTAAAGTGTTGCTTTACTAGTTACTTGACTGTGCTGAATTATATTGATTCCTCATTTTGAATTGATCTTCATTTGGATGAACAGATCTTAAAGTCTATGCTGTTTGCTATTTAAAAGCGTCACAAACAAATCAGCCAATCTTGTTTTTAAACCAAGGATTGTAGGAATGTTAAGCACTGGATTGTTTCCTGTAGCCGTTTGCACACAGCTGGTGATTGTGTTTTCGATGCGCTGCAGCTGCTGCTGGAGCAGGGTGTGTGCATGCAGACGTCTGCCGAGCTGGAGATCGTGCGTGAGATGAAGGAGAGGTGCTGCTGTGTGGCGCTGGATTACGACGCAGAGCTGAAGAGCTCCTCAGAGGTGCACTACACGCTTCCTGACGGGCGGGTCGTCTCGCTGGCCTCCGAACGCTTCCGGTAACTGAGCAGCGTCATGTTGTGCTCTGGTGGAGAGTTCACTGCAGACCAGTGTCTGAAGCTCAGATTCTACGTGACTTTCATGTTTAATACTGTAAAGCTGCTTGCTCTAAAGCAATTTAGGCCTGGTTTCACAGATGGGGGGGGGGGGGCCTAGATCTTGTTCAATTAGGACATTTAGGTAGCTTTTATACACATGCCTGAGGAAAAACAACATTGCCTTTGTCTTGATGTACACCGGTACTGACATATGTGACCCTGGAGCACAAATCTAGTCATAAGGGTAAATTTTTCGAAATTGAGATTTATGCATCATTATCTGAATAAATAATCTTTCCATTGATGTATGGTTTGTTAGGATAGGACAATATTTGGCTGAGATACAACTATTTGAAAATCTGGATTCTGAGGGTGCAAAAAATCTCCATCTCAAAAAAAGATTTTCTCAATATTTAAAGTGGTCTAAATGAAGTTCTTAGCAATGCATATTACTAATCAAAAATTACGTTGATTTACGGTAGGAAATGTACAAAATATCTTCATGGAACATGATCTTTACTTAATATCCTAATGATTTTTGGCATAAAAGATAGATAGATAATTTTGACCCATACAATGTATTGTTGGCTATTGCTACAAATATACATGTGCTACTTATGACTGCTTTTGTGCTGCACATTTTCAGAGTCACATTTTGTTGTGCATGCATTTTGTTGTTGAGAGAAAAGCGTGCAGCAATATTTACACATTCATGTTCGCTGATAGTAATCTGCTGCTTGTGTATTTAGAACTTATTTTTACCCCTGAAAGGGATGGGCGATATCTTATCCTTGCGATATACCGGTAAAAATTCTCCCCATGATGAGAATTGGTCTCACACACGTTATCGCGGGAAGACTATGCGGAGCGACATGGAGGAAGGTGGATGTGAAATTGAGGAGTTTATCGCTAAACATTTACATTTAGTCATTTTGCAGATGCTTTTATCCAAAGCGACTTACAATTGGGAATACATAAAGCGATTCTTCTTAAAGAGGCAAACAGATATAAAGTGCTCGTAATACCTAGTTTTAGGCATTGTTCAAATAAGTACAAGCTAGAAAGGGAAGGAATAAATCGATAAAGACTTTCTTTTCTTTAATTTAGGATAAACGAGGAGCTCCTTAATCTGGAACTGGTTTAGTCAGGACTGTACAGTGCACAAAAATCGCTCTCTGATTTTTAGTAGCACAGTTTTGCATGTGTATGAGCCTGTTTACAAAGCTGTTGTCCAACAAATATCCTTTATTGACATGCTTTTTCTCCAAATTAACTTAAGTCGAGTGTTTAAGGGTGCTTTCACACTAGCACTTTTGGTGTGCACCCGGGTTCGATTGACGTCAGAGTTTGGTACGTTTGGATGTGAACGCTGTCTTCCGCACCCACGAACCGTACCCGAGTCCGCTTAAAAAGGGTGGTCTGGGGTACGGTTCAAGTGAACTCGGGGTACGGTTCGCTGCTGATGTGAACGCAATCGTACCAAATCACGGAAGTGAACTGCTATTAATGACGTATTATTTGATGTGTTTTTCACTCACTTTCTTGAGTGTGAGTGACGCGCTGCAAGCAGAGAGCTGTATATGTGTGTGTGTGTGTGTGTGTGTGTATATGTACTTTATCCTTCTAAAGATAACCAAGATTGCTTGAACATATATAAACCATATATTGTCTCAATATAAGTTTGTCTTCAAGTTTCCGCAGTCAATTTCTCTATCTACATTTTATTCAGCGATAACTGGTTACCTTTGTCCATATTAGGGATTTCCTGGCGCG
>NW_015506037.1:470055-471441 GCF_001515645.1 Sinocyclocheilus grahami | reverse complement strand
ATGGGGAAACAGCAACTTCTGTTACTGATTTGAAAAAGTAACTGAAATTTTATTGTAAATTAATGCATTACTTAATCAGATTACTTTTTCCAAGTAATGACTTGCATTACTCCAACATTGCTTATAAACCGCAAAAATACCCCTGGAGCTCAATTCAGTGCAGAAAATGGAACTAAACCTGCCAAGATACCAGCACCGAAGCAATCAGCAAAATGTCTACTTTATAAGGTCTAATTATTGTCAAAACCCTATAAAATATTGGAATATAGCTTGTCGATGTTGCTCGGGCTTAGTTGTCAGTGTAGTTGCTCTCGTTTGCAGTAGAGTGTCGATGAGATTATAGACGGCTGTTTGTCTGTTCCTGTTGTGTGTTAGATGAGTGATTATAAGACGCCCATCGTGCTGGACACTGGCTCCGGTCTGATAAAGGCTGGGTTTGCAGACCAGGACCTTCCAACTACAGTGTTCCCCACCGTCATCGGCCGTCCCAAATATGAGGTACACCCTCTCTCCTGCTTTACCTGAGTGTACTGTATGCATGTGAAGGCAAATCTCGGCTGCTAGATTGTTTATAATGTCACACAATGTACCTATCACGGCTTTAATCCAATAAATATGATGAAGTTGTTATAAACGGCATGATTCTCTGTACAGCAGCTTTGGAAGTGTTTTGTGACGAGTGCAAGTGAATTGGAGCCGCTGTGCGTTTCCTCAGCGCTTCTGTTGGTCTGGTCTGTTGCAGGACGTAATGAACGGCAGTGTGGACCGAGAGCTGTATGTGGGGCATGACGCGCAGCACATGAGAGGAGTGCTAGTCCTGAAGTATCCCATCAGAAACGGCATCGTGAGCAGCTGGGATGAGATGGAGATGGTGAGTCCTTTCACTGCACCGAAACAGGCAGGCAGTGTTTTTGGAGATTAGATCGTTCTTTGAACGGAATGAAGGATTTTATCTGCCAGATTTCCTTAACCCTCGTGACACATTTGGGTGCATTTTGACCCAGAAGAGATACACAATTTTTTTAAAAATTATTGGTATTTATTTTTTTTACAATTAAGAGCTAACTTTTTTTTTTTTTTTTACGTAGTTTCATATTTGGGTAATTGAGTGTCATCCGTGTAAACCATCGCCTTTTGCCCGTATCTCACACTGAATTTCGGTGATGAACCATTGACCAATCATTGCAGCATGAGAATTTTATCCATCTTTTTCATCTGAAAGTGAAACTTTTTGAAAGGTTTTCAAACTATTTCATTTTACTTGCAATAGAGTAATATTTACGTTGCTTTATTTGGTTAAACATTCAGGTTTCAAAAATTGACTTATTTTATTTATAGTTCTATTTTTATCATGAGAAATTCAAAGTAACTTAAAATTGCATTCAA
>NW_015506037.1:468041-469495 GCF_001515645.1 Sinocyclocheilus grahami | reverse complement strand
TTTTTGTTGGTGTGGCTCAGTGTGATACTCGTGTGCGTGTGCGTGTGCGTGCGCTGTAGATCTGGCATCACGCGTTCCAGCAGCTGTGTGCGTCTCCTGAGGATCATCCGGTGCTGCTGACCGAGGCTGCCATGAACCCGCTGCAGAACCGCCAGCGCTCGGTGGAGCTGATGTTTGAGGCCTTCAGTGTCCCGCTCGCCTTCGTGGCCCTGCAGGCTGTTCTGGCGCTCTACGCCTCGGGACGAACCACCGGTCAGTCGGCTCCGCTCACACGCCTATTACTGCTCTTTGTGTGGAATAGTGTTCATTTTGGCAGCTGTTTTTAATTTGGTCTTAGTCTTGTCAAATGTAACTTTTAGTTTATCATATATGTGACCCTGGAGCACAAAACCAGTCATAAGGGTCCATTTGTTTTGAAATTGAGATTTATACATCTGAAAACTGAATAAATAGCTTTCCACTGATGTGTGGTTTGTTAGGATAGGACAATATTTGGCTGAGATACAACTATTTGAAAATCTGAGGGTGTAAAAATATCAAAATATTGAGAATCATCTTTAAAGTTGTTCAAATGAAGTTCTTAGCAGTGCATATTACTAATCAAACATTACGTTTTGATTGTGTGTGTAGGGGTGGTGCTGGACTCTGGGGACGGCGTCAGTCACAGTGTTCCAGTGTTCGAGGGTTACTGTCTGCCTCACGCCGTGCAGCGCTTTGACTTGGCCGGATCCCACGTCACCCTGCAGCTCCAGAAGGTGCACAGGAGCACTGCTCATTACCATACCATAACTACTCATGCACCTCAATTAGGCCAACTGTAGGGCCAAAATCACTTGACGCTTCATTCGCGTTTCTCCAATGGTTCGTTTCAGTGCTGATGAAAGTTGCTTTTAAAAGTAATGCGTTACAATATTGTTACTCTATAAAAAAAGTAACTAATTGCATTACTTGCTCTACATAAAAAAAACTCGTTGTTACTTTTGCAATACTTTGTGTCACATGGGTTGGGCTTGCTATTTGTTGTTTAATATCAAAAAACAAGTAATATTTTTGGTGACTGTAAAGGCCCTTTCACACAAAGTGAAATGAATAAGCCTCAGTCTGGAGGAAGTGCATGTGCACTCCACACTGAGACAGGAGTCAGTCAATTAATGGGAAAACCGTAACTTGCGTTACTTTAAAGCAACTCCGATATGTCTTTGTAAATTTGAAAGTAAAGTGTTGCTTTACTAGTTACTTGACTGTGCTGAATTATATTGATTCCTCATTTTGAATTGATCTTCATTTGGATGAACAGATCTTAAAGTCTATGCTGTTTGCTATTTAAAAGCGTCACAAACAAATCAGCCAATCTTGTTTTTAAACCAACGATTGTAGGAATGTTAAGCACTGGATTGTTTCCTGTAGCTGTTTGCACACAGCTGGTGATTGTGTTTTCGATGCGCTGCAGCTGC
>NW_015506037.1:444180-467453 GCF_001515645.1 Sinocyclocheilus grahami | reverse complement strand
ATACAACTATTTGAAAATCTGGATTCTGAGGGTGCAAAAAAATCTCCATCTCAAAAGATTTTCTCAATATTTAAAGTGGTCTAAATGAAGTTCTTAGCAATGCATATTACTAATCAAAAATTACGTTGATATTTACGGTAGGAAATGTACAAAATATCTTTATGGAACATGATCTTTACTTAATATCCTAATGATTTTTGGCATAAAAGATAAATAGATAATTTTGACCCATACAATGTATTGTTGGCTATTGCTACAAATATCCCCCAGCGACTTAAGACTGCTTTTGTGCTGCACATTTTCAGAGTCACATTTTGTTGTGCATGCATTTTGTTGTTGAGAGAAAAGCGTGCAGCAATATTTACACATTCATGTTCGCTGATAGTAATCTGCTGCTTGTGTATTTAGAACTTATTTTTACCCCATGATGAGAATTGGTCTCACACACGTTATCGCGGGAAGACTATGCGGAGCGACATGGAGGAAGGTGGATGTGAAATTGAGGAGTTTATCGCTAAACATTTACATTTAGTCATTTTGCAGACGCTTTTATCCAAAGCGACTTACAATTGGGAATACATAAAGCGATTCTTCTTAAAGAGGCAAACAGATATAAAGTGCTCGTAATACCTAGTTTTAGGCATTGTTCAAATAAGTACAAGCTAGAAAGGGAAGGAATAAATCGATAAAGACTTTCTTTTCTTTAATTTAGGATAAACGAGGAGCTCCTTAATCTGGAACTGGTTTAGTCAGGACTGTACAGTGCACAAAAATCGCTCTCTGATTTTTAGTAGCACAGTTTTGCATGTGTATGAGCCTGTTTACAAAGCTGTTGTCCAACAAATATCCTTTATTGACATGCTTTTTCTCCAAATTAACTTAAGTCGAGTGTTTAAGGGTGCTTTCACACTAGCACTTTTGGTGTGCACCCGGGTTCGATTGACGTCAGAGTTTGGTACGTTTGGATGTGAACGCTGTCTTCCGCACCCACGAACCGTACCCGAGTCCGCTTAAAAAGGGTGGTCTGGGGTACGGTTCAAGTGAACTCGGGGTACGGTTCGCTGCTGATGTGAACGCAATCGTACCAAATCACGGAAGTGAACTGCTATTAATGACGTATTATTTGTGTTTTTCACTCACTTTCTTGATGAGTGTGAGTGACGCGCTGCAAGCAGAGAGCTGTATATGTATGTGTGTGTATATGTACTTTATCCTTCTAAAGATAACCAAGATTGCTTGAACATATATAAACCATATATTGTCTCAATATAAGTTTGTCTTCAAGTTTCCGCAGTCAATTTCTCTATCTACATTTTATTCCGCGATAACTGGTTACCTTTGTCCATATTAGGGATTTCCTGGCGCGTTGTCAGTGCTATTACTTCTGTTTGTGTGGCACAGGACTTTTTTTGAGATTGACCGTCTGATATGGTCACACAGGGCACCGGAGATCCTCTTCAGGCCGGAGCTGATCGGGCGAGATCATTATGGGATGCACGAGAGCGTCTTCAGATCCGTCCTGCAGTCAGACATCGACCTGCGGCGCAGTTTTGTGGGAAACGTCCTCCTGTCAGGTGAGGGTGATCCTCAATTTCATTTTGCCCGCATCGAGTAATTGGCCAAGTACTGGAAGTGGCACATTTCGCAGATAAGAATCCATGAAATGCGTTATTAGACCGTTTTCCAAGGCTGCATGATATTAAACCCATTTAAAAATCAAAGCATAATGCTATTAATTGAATCGCAGCGGTTTATGAATTCACAAATGTATGTGATGCAGGTTTACGATACATGCGCTTTAATTATTTACATGTGTGTAGGTTACCGTACGTGCGTGTCAGGCTCAGTTCACAGTAAATAAATGCTGCTCCGCACAAACGGTTATCATTTACATGTGTGGAGTGTCTCAAACTCCATCTCTGCCTGTTGTGCGTTTGGGTTTATTATAACGTTCATCTGGGAAGGCAATGTGCGCCATTTCATCAGATTTGTACGGGAAATCATTTACAAACCTACGCAAACAAGAGAATACATCAATATCTGTTATCAATATGCTAACTGTTCATCGTGATTTCAAAATAAGTTTAAACCCTCAGTCTCATGAGTTTACATTACTCCATGACCAAAACAATTGTTAGTGACCACCCTAGTGACGTGTGTGTGTGTGTGTGTGGCGCAGGCGGGAACACGCTGCTGTCGGGGCTCCCTGCGCGTCTGCGGCACGAGATGCGGCTCCTGTGTCCCGCGGATCTGACCGTGAGCGTCAGCAGCCCGAGCGATCGAGACTTCTCCGTGTGGCGCGGCGGAGCGGCCCTGGCCAACATGGCCGACCTCTGCGGCGCCTGGATCAGCGCAGACGAGTACGAGGAGTTCGGCCCGCAGATCGTCTTCAGGAAGTGCTTCTGAGCCGTCACTGATCTTACAGCGCTTTTAACACTTTTAGACAGGGTTTTTGCTGTTTGTGGTGCTGTAGAGTGTATTAATGGTGCCAAGTGTTGATGCGAGTCTTGTAGGACTCCATGTGTTTTTAGATTCCAAGAGAAAAATGAATGACCTTTTTAAGCTCTACATGCATACACTGGTTGTATCAATCAGATTGTTTCTCTTTGCCCCTTTAATTATAATCTAATCAATCATGTCTAATATGTAAATTTGTGTGTTTTAATATATCTATGAGATATTAATGTGACCTTTTCAGTGTTTTGGTGCTTTTCATGAGGCTCACGTTGCAACTATTACTTGCGTCTGTAATTACGTGTGACTCTGGTTCACATGGACATGAGGCTTCACCGTATTCGACGTGCTGCGGATCCTTTCCTCCATCGTATGCGGTTCTCAGCGGTTCCTCAGACACGTGTGCGTGTGTTTTGATTTGCTGAGCAGGATTGGTTTGATTTGCATGAATCTCACGTCACCTCTTTTCATCTGTACTTTCACTTGGGTTGTGTTTTATCTGAGGTGGTTTTGAGCTGCATATGGATCTGTCAGCGGCTCGTGTGTTGATCTCTGTGAGGTTTGTATGATGTTGATTAGCTGATCCACATCCTCTTGTGTGTTCAGTTTAAAGCGCTCCGTGTGTTTGCCTTGAGTGCACGGTGAACCCAGCACGTGTTTAGCATCAGTGTCTGTTAACTGGCTAATGTCTGGACCTTTTTACAATAAATATGATTTCTAAACAAGACTCTTCTTGTGTACTCTGTGTTTGTTCTTGTTGCCCTTCTGCTTGATGGTTAAGGAGTAGATCTGTTTGTGGCAGGTTTTCATGAGCTGGCTTTCCTGAATGCTGCCCACTAGTGCATAAACTCTCACTGCACGGCGAGATCTGAATGCATTTCAGTTTGGGTCAGGCACAGAACTCTTAAGTTGGCTCAAGCCAAGTCTACTGGCCTGAAAGGTTTCAGTGAAGTCGTTTGTAAACAACGAAAGTAGTCCAAACTAGAAAAAATCATCCAGGCTGTGATTTGTTTGTTTTTTCTTGCACCAAAATGACTTCATATTCAATATGTAAACATGTTCCTACAACATTGTCAAAGCAAAAAAAATAAAAAATGCAAAGGCACAAAATACTCTACTCTAGGTTTACACTGCTTGGGTTATCAGCTTAAACCACAGCATCTTGTACATTAGCATGAACTCCAGTTGCGTGATAATGCTCACTGAACGAATCCAACACTTTAACCCAGCACAAGTAAACCACTCTGTTGCTTCCAGGGAGGCCAGTTCACTTCTGGACGTCTCGGTCAAGTTGTTGATCTGAGCTCATGGTGTTTGGAGTTGTTTTTTCCCAGCACGTCGAGATGCATGGTTTCAGCCAAGCAAGATATTCCCTGTGCTCCTGTGAAATTGACAAAAGATCATTTCACACCTGTATCGCAACGATTCACAGGTGAAATGTCGGAGTAAAGTATGAGTTATGATTCGAGCGGAGCTGATGACATCTGATCTGGATTACATCAGATTCCAGAAAGTAAGTACTTTCAATTAGATTAAATTACATTTTTAATATTAAGGTTTAATGCACTTTGTATTTTTATATCAATATTGTACAATGCTATCCTATTTAAATCATTGTGCTAAATGAGTTGGGTTAAAAGTAATCTGATTATATTACCTAAAATGTGTAATGTAATGGATAATGTTACTAAATACAGTTTTTATCATGTAATTTGGAATCCGTAATGGACTGCACTGGATACAAGAATAGTTCACCCAAAACTGAAAATTCTGTTTATTTACCCTCGTGTTCCAAACTTTAATGACCCTTCTGTTTTATGAACACACACACACACATATATATATATATATATATAATACAGGTGCATTTATTTCAGTAATTCAACTCAAATTGTGTAACTTGTGTATTAAATAAATTCAATGCACACAGACTGAAGTAGTTTAAGTCTTTGGTTCTTTTAATTGTGATGATTTTGGCTCACATTTAACAAAAACCCACCAATTCACTATCTCAACAAATTAGAATACTTCACAAGATCAATAAAACATTTTTAGTGAATTGTTGGCCTTCTGATACACGAGTTTCACAATTTGAGTTGAATTACTGAAATAACGACATTCTAATTTATTGAGATGCACCTGTATATATGGCAGTGTATTGGCGGCTTTCAAACCTACACCACTCGCTTCCGCTGAACACTAAACACTATTTTAATGGGTTCTAAAGTGTTTAGTTTGTGACTCGTGTGCCATGTCTGGTGAAAAATGTAGTCTCTGAGAAAAGTTTAGGAGCACACAGCACTAATATCATTATACAATATGATCTTATAAAATACACTTTGTACATTGGTTCAAAACAGTTCATTGCAAAGGTCATAAGTATCATATGACAATGTAATTAATATAGTCAGGTCGGTTACCATGAGATATGACCCAAATTAGAGCAGGGTCCCTTTTAGGTGTTTTTGAGCTTTAATGCAAGTCACTGTTTCCATTACCTTTCTCCACAAAAGCTGGCATGCGGTACTCCTGTGCAATGGTGCCTGCACATTAAAGACCATGTATGCACATGTAGTTAAAAAAAGAATTTACAATGTTCAGTCTAGCTTTTGTGTACCTCGCAGCATTAGATGATGTTGCATCAGGCCTAAGGTTTTGCCTTGAAGATGTTCCCTCCATCAACATCAAATCTTCTTCCCGCAAACAGAAAAGAATGATGTACTGCTAGAGATCTAGGCTGCTGTGAGTAGCCACACATTAAAACACCTCTCAGAAGTCAGGGGCGTATTGAACTGTGGAAGTGTAGTTCATTAAAAGGTCTTCAAAGCAAAGTCTCTGCAAGGCTGCAGTGGTTCTGGCTGACAAGTCCTGAATATCAGTCGTTTTGCAGTTATCCTTGCACAGGTCTTAAAGATCGTACAAAACAAGCCTGTTGTTGAAATGCACAATACAAGTCAGAATCGTTGTGTTTTAGAGAACCGTGTCTCGGCATGATTTGAACAGCTGTTAGACTCGAGTGTGCACATACCGTTAAGAACCGCGATAAAGTCGGTTTTATATCGGACAGTCGCTATAAATTAATGCTTTAGAAAAGATTGAATGACTATGTAATCGCATAATAGTCATGGATCATGCTGCATCTCGTTCAGATCACATTTAAAAGCATAATATCAAAATGAATAATAATTCGATGATGTAATTGTTTAAGCATTGGAGGTGTAAAAAGTCCTTGCGCTTGTCAAGTTAGGGAGTCTCTCAAAAGTGCAAAATCAGCAATAAACCTGGTTAAATATGTGCATTATTTCATAAAAAACAAACCAAAAAAACCACTAAAACCGTGATCTGTTTTCATGTGTGGTTTCTATACGGTCCTCACGACAGTCCGCTAACACGAGGGATGAAACCCCAATAATGAGTCCAGGTGTAACTTCTCCTGGGTTTAACTGAAGTTTTCCTATTCTAAAACTGAAAATACTGAACAAAACAGACACATCAGTGTACAAATACACTAATAAAAAGCTAAACACAAACTACTGGCAGGTAAATTATACATTTCTGAAAGCAACAATGACACTCGTAATATGAAAACCACATCTTTCAGTCACTTACAGACAAACCGTGTCCCGGGAACACCGTAAAGAGCCATTTCGATGCGCCGTGTGCTCGGGCTACTCCTGGCTTTTAACTAAATAAAATGCCACTAGATGGCAGTGTTACGCAACAAAATAGCTTCAAAATAAAAGTCCTGCTAGTCAAAGGCAGCAGCACAGTTTGTTAGCAAACAGATGAGGTATAGATTAAGACCATTTTTAACTTTTATATGATTAATATATCCGTTATAAATATGTAAGTAAACTGAACGTCTTAATGACATAAATCTGTTTAACTTTGTGGTTGTTGTATCTAAAGCGCTCAAATCACCTACAATATTTTGATGCATAAATGCAACATATAATACACAACTTGGATTTTAAAATAGCCTAGACATATATTGCGCATTTGTTATGCACTTTTGACATTTTCAAATCTATTACACTTCCTGCTCACGTGACCCGTTGATGTCACACCAATTGCGATTGCTCATTTTTAATGCTTTTCTCAAATATGCAAATCAATATAACTTCCTGGTCACGTGGCGTGATGAGGTCACAGCCGGTCTGCTTTATCACGACGGTGTATGACGGAAAGGAGATGCGTGTGAACGAAGTAGACCCGTTGTGATGTCATCAGGTCACATGACCAGGAAGTTATACTGATTTGTATGACGGAAAAATTCATAAAAAATGCACCAATTGTATTGAGTCATGTATGACGGGAAGAAAATACGTGACCAGCAGCTTTATTACATTTTCTAACGCAAATAAACTATTTCCGTTACAATTACAATTAGCTTCAGGGCATATGCTCAGGAAACTTGTGTACGTATAATGTTACACAACCAAGCAAAATGGTGTGGTGGCGTTGTGGTAGAGCGTCTGCCGGTGAGCAGGACACGGCTCAAGGACCCGAGTTCGAGTCCTACTCATGTCCGGTTGATGTAGAATTGATTTCCTTTCTCTCACTCATTTCCCTATTTACGGTGTCCTATAGAATCAATGTTCATAAACAAAGCTATATAAGGTGTGACGCGTGTGCTTTTATTGCTGATGGTCTCCTATTCATATTTATTTAGCATCTTAACCACATACATTTTAAACAAGAATGCACTGCGCAGCGGAGGCGTGATGCGGCCACGACGCGAGGCGGAGTTACTCCTCAGGTGTGCATTACTCTTCTAATGATTCAACGGCCCGGAGTCAATTATGCAGCTTAGACTACGGTTACCACCTCAAGACATCGATCAGATGATATATTTAAAGGGTGTCGTCCGGTTTTTGTACTTAAATCGCTATTGTGAGCAGGATTATGTCTTCCGTCTCATCCAACGCCTCTTTTGCTAGTTCCAACACCTCATTGTAAAGCTGCTAATGGAGGCTTGAGCCGTTGATGGCACTCTGATGCAGTTATTAATGCAGTTATTAGAAAGAGAGCGAGAGAGACTACAGTAAACTATGCGGAGTGATACGGAACTGTGATGCGGTCAACAGAGCTGCCTGGAACTACGTTCGCCGTGCGTTTCCCTGAAGACACCTGCACGCCTCAGAACGCTCCTCAGCCAATCAGATTCAAGCATTCAGCGGCCCGTAGTAGAGTTTATAATTGATATAGAATTATTCATGAAGGCTGAAGTGAAAAATGTCTTATATTCAGGTGTGCGTAATTATTAAGCAGATTTTCTTTTACAGATAAAATGAGCCAAAAAAGAGATTGAGCTCTTTTAACTAAATTATTAAATGCCCATGAGAAATATTCCAAACTAATACAATACTAGAAATTGGGGGATAGTGTAGCAAAATAGTTGAAGACTGATTTATATATATATGCTTTATGGAGAGATAAGCTGAGAGTGACTCTTGAAGGACCAGCACCACATCCTCTTGAACCGCTGTCTGAAGAATTGATCTTCCAGAATCTGAATCTAGTTCATCTTTAGTCCATCTGGAGATTTTATCTGTAGAAGATAACCTGCTTAATAATTACGCACACTTGAACATGAGGCGTTTTTCACTTCCAGCCGTCATGAACAATAATATATAGATTATAAGTGATTAAATACAAGATTAATAGTAGTTATTAAGATTGATGTCGTTTGGAATTGGTCAAATGTGCTTGGAAAAACATATGATCAGAATATCAACTTGCATAATAATTATGCATGCACTGTATTTTTCCTCTTCTGCTGTCGAGGTAATGCAAGAAATGTTGTGATTGGTTGTCAAGGCAGCCAATCAGAATTTAGCAGCCTCGTCTCTGATTGGCTGGAATTATGGCACATTGTAACGCTGGGTTGTGTTGAGCACGCGAGCTGCTGGTGTTTAGAGCACACTAGTGTTTCACACTGCACGCGCAAGGAGAAGGTCTGCACACATCCAAAAACGTATTTTAAATGCAACATTGATTTTAGTGCTCTCAAAATACTTTGCGAGACAAAAATTTTCTCCACAAACGCAGATCGCGCGTGTGCAAAATGCACTTTTGTGCGCTCAAAATATGATCTTTCGCGCACAGAATTGTGGCAGAGATCTAACCCCATAGAAAAGAGAGCAACATTTGTGGTTTCGGGATGAAAAGTGTTTGAAGTGCACAAAGAAAAATAAAGACTTTCAAAGATTTACACGCACTGCAAATCATTTTGTCATCAATTTCTTTATTTTTGAGCCTTAAGACGACGTTTTTTGCAATCTTTTAATTTTTTTTAATTTCAAAATAATTCG
This sequence comes from Sinocyclocheilus grahami, assembly GCF_001515645.1. Classification (NCBI taxonomy): domain Eukaryota; kingdom Metazoa; phylum Chordata; class Actinopteri; order Cypriniformes; family Cyprinidae; genus Sinocyclocheilus; species Sinocyclocheilus grahami. Next base: position 458,685 of record NW_015506037.1, on the reverse strand, counting down.
TTTTGCTCTCAAACCCAGAATATTTGATTAAAGACAGAAATAATTCCAAAGACGTCCTTTTTTATGGATCTGTAATTATTAAATTTAGCAAATAAATAAGCACTGTTTTCTAAAGATATAGACTGGTAGATATATTTATTTAGAGATGGTTAACTCTGAAATACTAAAGGTAAGGGGCATATTAACTTCGAAGTATTTAGATTGTTACTAAACCTCAGTTATCTAACAAAACATGTTAGAAATTGCTTTATAAAGCATGTATTTTGCAACCATGTTCATGCATTATATATAGTTTTGGAAACAGTTTAAGAAAAGCAAAGCAAAACATTAAGGGATCATTTTATAAACTCAACCTTAAATAACGGTCACTTAAAAAAAAACTTCAATTCCAATTAAGTTATGCTAACAAATCATGTCTGTGTAACTTCATGTGGAACCACTGAGCATGACTAAATAAAGCAAGTTCAACGCTGCAGTCTATTGTCGAGCCTCTTCAACTGGCAAGATCAAATACCAGATCACACTAACCCAGCAGATCCTCCTGTCTCTGACTTGAGCATCAAAGGTACAGCAGATCTTTACAGGTCTCATGGAGTGGAGGGCTGCCTGAGCCATATCAGCGGTGTTCCTCAAGGGTCTGTGTTCGCTCCTTTTCTGTTCTCCATTCACACAACCTCACTGGGAAGAATGGCCTGGTCATGCACTATGAATGTTACTGCTTTCATGACAGATCGCTTGTGAGGTGCTTTATGTATCAATTTGGAAAATGCTTCTGCCAAATTAACAGCATAGGAATAATTACAAACTGTGAAATGGTACATTCATTTGACAAAAACCGTGATGTTGGGGCCAGTGTCCTCTACACAGTTTGTATAATATTTTAGTGACTAACACAACCACTGAATATGCAGAGCTCTCAAGACAGATCTTGACAGTTGAACAAATGGTGGTCAGTAAGAAACAACGCAAAGGTGGTCAAAATGAAAGAGCATACAAAACCAGATGCAAAAGTAAAAGGTGGTCAAGAAGTGATAAAGTAATCAAATGTAAACGTTAAAGTCATGTATATTCAGATGTTACCTAACGGCACTGATTAAACTCAAGACGCTCACAAGGCGAGGTTTAGACTGTGAAAAGCACTCTGGAGAAAGAACAGCATAAAGCAAGGCCACACCTTTTCATTTTACAAAATTTATTTGCAGGAATGCAAAAACACTGGTTATGCAGCAGTACTTTAAAATGCCATTTTTTTTATCAAAAATGGTCTGACGGTGATACAGAAATAATTGTGGAGTCAGTCATATTCAAAATCCAGTCAATACTTTAAAGAGGCAAAAACGAAACTGAAACATCAACAGAATCCCTTTAAAACCCCTGTTCGAGCGCATAAGAGAATTAAAGTTACCAATAACATGCCCAAAATGATGCATATCTTAATAATCCATCACATCAAATGTGATGAAAAGGCAGCTATGGTGTGCCCAGTTCAATGACCTCAAACGTCCTGGCTGCCCTGAGCACAGCTCTTATTACAGACTGAACGGGTAATGGCTTAGTCAGAGCCGCTCTCACCAGTCCAGTCTGATTCACAATCAGCGCCAGGGATGGAGACAGAGCAAAGCTCAAGCACAGAGATCGATCCCAGCTGATCTGTCGGCCAGACCGGCCTAACTGCCTCCGTCGAGAGAAGCAGCGGCGATCAGACCGGTACTCTGGACCTGCCTTTAAAAACGACGGTGAACTCTGCTTGCCTAGGCGGCATGTAGCTCACAAAAGGGATGGTGTTGGTTTCAAAATTGATCAAGCAGCCATCAACGTGGACCGCATGTACTTGAAACAAACAAAAATAAGTTTTAAAAACACAATTCATTTGGGGCGGGGGTCTGAGAAACGCAGCTAAAGCTTCTCAAAGTAGCTTCTTCCTCAAGTTCAAGCTTTTATAATCAAACAAGTAACATCCTCATCACCCGTCTCGCGAGCTGTAACTACATCCTCAGAGGCAGGCGTCTCGCTCGGCTCAGACTGAAGGAGGCTAGGCTTCTTTAGACTCATCACATGAGTGTCATTCACATGCCCAGTCTGACTGCTCAGCATCATTACAAAAGGACTATAATACACTAGGTACATTGGCTCTGATGTTGCCCTTGTGCATAAGTTGAATATAAAAAGCCCTGCTTGCATCAAGTCTCCGTATGTACAGTACAGATAGGGCAGTTTCAGCCTCCAGGATGAGGTAGTTAACCAACCCTTTCCAAAAAAACACCCTAAAAAAAGGTTCAGAAAAGAACCATTTTACCTGGAATGCCTGGTCAGTCACGCCAGGTTGTAACAATGGGAGGGGGAAAAAAAAGAAAAAAGGCAAGACTCAAACACAAGCTTAACATGCTCGTCCCCATGATAAGCTGCAGTTAAAAATACACAAAAATATACAACAGCATCAAGCTCCTCCAAGCCACTTCAAACATCTACAAAGTGCAAAATACATGTAACGTCAAGGATACAACTCCTTTGGGCTACTTCGACCTCCAGAAGTAACGGTAAATGGCATTTTCTCTCATGACACAAGGGTTCTGGGACTTTCTTATATAAACTTAAAAATAAAAAATTAAATACAAAAACAAAACAATACACAAAGAAGAGTCCACACACACAGGTCTAATCGTGACTTTGCGTTGATGGCAATCTTGGAGGCAGACAGGGAGAAGATCTGCTTCCGTAAGGCAGGAACCGAGCTGGACCGTGGAACGGACCTTACCATCCCATCCGCTGGCAGCACCTGGCGTGACCCCACTGAGCTAGTCAGCCTTCACTGGGACATGTCAGGACCAGCCTCCACTTTCCCCTGCTAGCCAGGTAACAAAAGGAACACAAATTAGAGGAGCGTTAACAATGAATACAACACAAAAGGAAAAAGAAATCACACAAGGACACAAACGACTACAAGGAAGATGTCAAAGAGAGACAAAGCAAAATGCATTCTACCGACGACACCCTATGTTTTGGCATGCACACGTGTAAGGAGCCTGAGAGAAACAAGCACAACAGTGGCTCGGATCGAAGCGACAGGATTAGGTGATCTGAAGGGGGTGGGAAAGTTACGGAGATACTAAAGGAGGAAAGCAAGACAGTCATGCATGGTAGCTTCCCAGTGGCTCAAATTTGGGACAAATGTGCAAAGAGAGTTAGAGCTTCCAGCGACAAAGACGCCTCGTCTGGACACGCTGTTTATCAAATTGTGCTTTCTGTGGCCATCATTGAGTTTAGCCTCTGTCCTCGTGGAGTTTCTCTCACAAAACCCCATTGAAGGGGACCTCAGGAGAGAAGGTTCCCAAAAATTGCAATGGCAGTAAAGAAAAGCCTCTCAGTTGGAGGAGACCGTGTGAAATGGGGTATGTATTTACACAAAGCTTGAGTGGAGAGAGGATGCGGACTTCAGCTTGGTGAGATCAATTTGAAGGCATGCAGAGTGAGGTAGCAGCACATGTCTACAGGCAAACCTTTAGTCCTTTTTCTTCCACAAGGAGCCATAAATTTGTAGGCAATTTGAAGAGAGAATTTGCCGAAACATGAATTTGAAACACAATTTGAGTTTTTGTACACTGGTGCGTGTATGTTTATTCAAGCAGACAAACAGCAAAGAATACAAGCCAAAATGTAAAGCCAAAAATTAGGATCAAAGTCCTTTTTTTTATCGTTTTCACCAAAAACAAGACAAGCTATTTGACTAGCATTATCTTTTGTAACATACAAATAGTAATTTTTTTTTCTTTTTCCTTTTTTTCTACATTGAATACAAGTTTAGGAGACTTTTTTTTTTCCTTTTTCATTTTCGTCCTTTTTTGTTGCTGTTACCTACTTAAGACATGAAGAGCAAAATTCCTATGAACATACATGGTACTATATAGCCAAATAGACAGGTTGAGCACAAAACTGCAAATTTAAAAATTTCAATCCCGATTTTTTTTTTTTTTAAAGGTAGGAAACGACTTCCAAACAAAACATAAAACAAAAACAGTTCGGCAGAAGCAGGTGGGAGTGACTACTGATCGAGTCCAAGCGGATTCTTAAAATATGTACAAGAAAACCCGCCGGGAAGAGGAGAGAGGCAACCTTTAATGGATTTGAGGGCCAATCAAGTCTCTATAAAATTTGGGACAAACGTGCAAAGAGAGTTAGAGCTTCCAGCGACAAAGACGCCTCGTCTGGACACGCTGTTTATCAAATTGTGCTTTCTGTGGCCATCATTGAGTTTAGCCTCTGTCCTCGTGGAGTTTCTCTCACAAAACCCCATTGAAGGGGACCTCAGGAGAGAAGGTTCCCAAAAATTGCAATGGCAGTAAAGAAAAGCCTCTCAGTTGGAGGAGACCGTGTGAAATGGGGTATGTATTTACACAAAGCTTGAGTGGAGAGAGGATGCGGACTTCAGCTTGGTGAGATCAATTTGAAGGCATGCAGAGTGAGGTAGCAGCACATGTCTACAGGCAAACCTTTAGTCCTTTTTCTTCCACAAGGAGCCATAAATTTGTAGGCAATTTGAAGAGAGAATTTGCCGAAACATGAATTTGAAACACAATTTGAGTTTTTGTACACTGGTGCGTGTATGTTTATTCAAGCAGACAAACAGCAAAGAATACAAGCCAAAATGTAAAGCCAAAAATTAGGATCAAAGTCCTTTTTTTTATCGTTTTCACCAAAAACAAGACAAGCTATTTGACTAGCATTATCTTTTGTAACATACAAATAGTAATTTTTTTTTCTTTTTCCTTTTTTTCTACATTGAATACAAGTTTAGGAGACTTTTTTTTTTCCTTTTTCATTTTCGTCCTTTTTTGTTGCTGTTACCTACTTAAGACATGAAGAGCAAAATTCCTATGAACATACATGGTACTATATAGCCAAATAGACAGGTTGAGCACAAAACTGCAAATTTAAAAATTTCAATCCCGATTTTTTTTTTTTTTAAAGGTAGGAAACGACTTCCAAACAAAACATAAAACAAAAACAGTTCGGCAGAAGCAGGTGGGAGTGACTACTGATCGAGTCCAAGCGGATTCTTAAAATATGTACAAGAAAACCCGCCCGGAAGAGGAGAGAGGCAACCTTTAATGGATTTGAGGGCCAATCAAAAAAAAAACCAAACCCTTTTTATAAAGAAGACAATAGAGCCCTACATTCTCTACTTCCACTGTTGCCCAAAAGAATCCTGATAAAACTCCTGGTTGTCAGATTTGTAACCATAGTTACCAGAATGATCGCCACCTTGCAAGGGTTGCTGTGCAATGGGTTGCGAGCCCCAGTTCTGATTAATGGTCTGGCGCCGCTTGGAATCTGGCTGGTTGTAGCCATCGGCTTTGCGCTTGCCTCCTACATTTCCACCGCGTCCACCCCGAGCACCACGTACCCCGCGCCCTCTCGGCAGAACCCCGCCTCTGGCTCCTCCGCGTAGGCCCCTGCTGGCCCCTGGCCCGCCGCCGCGCTGCAGGAAGCCCGCCCGGCCCCGTGGAGCGCTGGCCCCTCTGCCGCGCACCGGAGACGCCCCGCCTCGGGCCCCGCCGCGCCCCCCTCTGCCACGTGCGGGCGCCTGGAAGTCATCGTAGCCAAAGTACGGGTCGTCGTAGCCACCCCTGTAGTTATGGTAATCATAACCATAATAATCGTAGTAATCTTCATAGCCATAATAGTCTGGCGGGTAGGAGTAACCACCCCGACTGGCACCCCTGCCCCGGCCCCTGACAGGAGGCGGCATCTGGGGAGGCCCATAGTAGTAGTAATCATCATACCTGGGAGAGAAGAGCACAGGGATGTTTACATGGAACGAGCCGCTCGGAGATTGCTCACCGTGGAGACACAGAGCTGCAAAGCGTCTGCTCCTGGAGGGCTGCAGAGTCCAGCTCCAACCCTAACCAAACACACCTGCCCGAGCTAATCAGGGTATTCAGGATGACTCAAAACCTTGTCCAAATACCCACACTGGTGGTCTCTGCACTTCACTACTTATATGACGTATTTCCTGTATTTGGCTCAAGTATTTAAGTGAGCATGAAGACCACAAGTGTGTCAAGCTTTTCATTACCTGATTGGACACACTAATAGTGTTGTAAAAATGCAATAGCTTTATCTTATTTTAAAACCAACTTCTAAATGTCGGTTCAGTAGTCCCTAAAACAGATGACAATTTAATTTGTGGTGCTTGTAATTAAGTGATAAAAAGCAGCTGCAAATGTTGTACAAAAAGTCTTGCACTTTTTATTGGTGCAATGATGAGTAGTGGTGGTATTTGTTTTTCTACCAAATTATATGCAATTTCAAACTATTATATTAATATTTACTTGCATTGGAAAGGTTTCCGTGTCCTCTCGGCAAAAAGTCTCACAAATTATTATTTCAAAGCATGATGGGTTACACTTAAGCCTCAAATAGCGGTCCGGAGTGGTATTGGAGACAGTGTGGGTTTAGGAAACTACGCTTTGGCGTGTTTAAGACTTGGGACAGTCTTGCACACTTGCTTCCCGTTACGTGCATGCGCTCCTAAGTGGCCAAGAACACAAGTGTGGGTGTTCGGAAAAGGCATAAGTGCACTGCATAAGAGCTGGACCGGACGTCTGGAGGATAGCTGCCCTTCATGAGCAGGGCTGGACACCGCTGCTGTAAACACACAAAACTCACATTTGCGTCTTCGCTGCTTGACGCTGCGCCTTCCTCTCTTTCCGCTTCTGGTCAGGTGGCTTGGCGAACACAATCTCAATGTGCTCCCCCTCTAAATCTTTACCGTTCATTTCTGCCAGCGCCTGCAAACATCCATACCGTCACACCACTGTAACGACCGCTCAACAAAACCAGAAGAGTGCACCTGGACACTCGTTCCAAAGCATCTTACCTTGACCGCTCCATCTCTCTCATCGAAGTGAATGAAGGCGTAGTCTTTCAGTTTCTTCACTCGCTCCAGTTTGCCAAACTGGCCGAATGCTTTTTCAAGTATTTCCTCTGTGACGCTGTTTGCCAGGTTCCTGACAAACAACACTTTCACCTAGGAGCAGATGAGATGACAACATGAGCTCTCTAGCTGTAAGACAAGACGGGGCCTAAATATAAGCGCTGTTATATCGGTCTGGCATTTAGGTCAGTTGAAAACCCCAAGACTTTGATCAACAGTGCTCCCATGGCAGAAGGAAGACTCTAACCCACGTCAAGTCGCCATTAAACTGCCAGCATGAAGCCTACTGCTTCAGAACAGTGTTATCTGAAGAGAATGTGGAAAGAGAATCTAAGAAGGAACTGAGAAGGTGATCGTCTTTCAGTACAACCCCTTCACCACAGAGAACACCTTGTGGTTTAGCACTGGATCATGTTCTGACCTTTGCCATGACCTCCGGGTCAGGATCCTCAATAGGGTCGGCCCACTCGACGGTGACCACATTGCCCCAGACCTTCACCTTCCCGCTCATGAGCCTCCGTCGAGCCTGTGCTGCAGTTTTGTGGTCCTCGTACTCCAGAAAACAGAAGCCCCTGTTCTTTCTCTTATCATCCGGCTGATGGTAAAGGATGACATCAGTAAGACCCTCTGAGAAAAAGAGAAATAACGTTAAATGTAGAGCTTAAAATCTTTAAAGGTGACATATCATGAAAATCTGACTTTTCCAGGTTGTAAGTGCTATAATCAGGTCCCGGTGCATCTACCAACCAAGCAAACATGAAAAAGATTAACCCAGTAACTTTGTTTTGGGAAGCCTTTTTCTGCAAGCGTCTGAGAAAACCAGCGCGTCTGATTTCGCTCTCTTGGTGACGTGACAAAGGGATCTTATTATAATATCACCGCCCCTTAATCTGTAAGTTTACACCCACGACGCCGTCATTTTGATTTCGCAAGAGACAATGGTGTACTAGTTCTAACGTCATGATGATAGTTTGAGCAGAACATGCAAACTGTTCAGTGTTTGGCTGCAGAGACGAGCACAGAACACTGTTTAGAGCCCAGCCTCAGAGGAGACGAGAGCAGTGCATTTATTGATGTATTTACTGTATATTGCTGCTGCCACACAGATCTAAAATAAACATGCGATTTATTTCCCAGCTGTTTACCTTCACAGACATAACCCACTGTTTTTGTAACTCGTGTGTTTTTAAGGTAAGCTTGTGTGTGAATGAGAACTTAGTTTAGTACTCGCATGCTGTGACAGCCGCTTTCTGTGCGTGTGCTTCAGATGTGTGCGCTCAGAAAACCTTATATCAGAAGTTTAAACTCATATGGTTTAAAACGCATGATTTCAGAGCGATAAACATGATAATCAGAACCAAAACAGATGTTTTTAGCAGGTCCGAGCTGTAATGGCGCAGCTCTATTCTGGAAAAGGGGGCGGGGAGCAGCAGCTCATTTGCATTTAAAGAGACAGGCACGAAAAACAGCGTCTTTCTGCTTCGACTCAAAATAGGCATTTTCAAAATGTTATAATAAATGATCTGTGGAGTATTTCGAGCAGAAACTTCACAGACACATCCTGGGGACACTAGAGACTTATATTACACATTGTTCTTAAGGATTCTTTAAAGGAGACATATGGCCCTTTTTACAAAGCGCATTGAGAGGACACAGAGGAATGCACCCTCATTTCAAAGCAAAGCTCACCTGTGACTTTGGAAAACTCTTCAACAATCTGTTCTTTTGTCTTGCTCTTGGGAATGGAGCCCACAAAGAGTCTGTTGTTTGCCACTGATATACACACGCCAATATGTTTGCCCGGGCGAATTTCATGATTGTTACACTGAGAGGAGAAAAACAGGGATTGGATACTCGAACAACCGTTTAATTTGTGAAGCAACACCCATGTCTATCACTACCCAACCACATTTTTTCACAAACACCCCAATACGGTCTTCTGGAGTGATTCTGAGACACGATTGTGAATCTAGTTTGATACATGAAGACAGAAGCAGCAGGTACACACTCATGAATGGACCTGCATGATCTTACTAGCTTGACGGCCTCCTGTGCAGCCTCTTTAGTGCAGAACGTGAGGAAGGCGTAGCCTCTGTTCAGGCCACTCAGAGGATCCATCATCAGACGCAGGTCCCAGATCGGCCCTGCCTTCTCAAACAGAGGCACAAGCTCATCTTCAAACAAGTCCCTCGGGATCTTCCCCACAAAGATCTGAAATTTGGAGAGAACGGAGAAGTCAATGAGCCAGTCTGACAGGTTAGAGCCAAACTAAAACACCCCAGAGGCTACAATTTAATAATTTCTTCAAAGTATCAGTCTTAAACAGATGCACTGAGGATTTGAAAACAGGAAGGAGATTCAGGCCTTTCATTAATCACTCTATAAAACATGATTGTGACCAACTAACATTATTTGAAAAACATTTAACTGAAAAAATTCAGCTAGTTGCTAAAGCAATATTTCTCATTTTCAATTGAAAAACAAACAAAACTATAGTAGTACCAATACTAAAATAACACTGTGACTGGTAAGTGGCATCTTCCTCATTTTTCTACTCGCATAAAACATTAACTCAAATCAGTATGTTCATTTATTTAATTTGTTATGCTGCCAAGAATGGGTTAAGTGGGATAATGAAAAGGCATTAGCTTCATGTCTGGGTCCGGCTCATCCACTTGTGGTGCTTTTGATACTAATGGTGCTTTTCCACTGCATGGTACGGCTCGGTACGGTTCACTTTTGGGGGGTTTTCCACTGGGTACAGCACCTGGTACCAACTCGGTTGGGGTTCCAAGTGAACCGTACCGTTAACAAAACGTGACGTGTAAACTCTGCTGATCACGGATTGGCCGGAGAGAATCGTCACTACCTGCGTCACTGAACTTGCGACACAAACACAACAGACCCGCTAGATTTAAATCAGCACAGCCAGCGAAGGATCGAACACAACCGTTTTGAACGAGCGCACCTTTTTTAACAATCAAAAAGTGGTTGTTTTGTGGTCTGTTGAGGAAGTACAGACGTTCCTCTCGTTGATAGCAGAGGAGCAGATCCAGTGAGAGCTTGATGGGGCGACGCGGAATGAAAAAGTTTGTCAGGCAGTAGAGGCGGCGCAACTAACGACATGTGAATAATCCTGCCCACTCGCAAACGCAAACCGAGCCGAGTCATACCACGCAGTGGAAAAGCACCATTACTGTACATTAACATGCTATGTTTGGAACTCCACACAGATTTCAATGTACCTGCTAACATCAGAGCAGCCAGATGCTCTTAAATGCGGAGAGGCTGTAGAATCAGATCTTAGCGGTAAACTGTCAGCGTAACAAAGTGACTCCAGCACAGTGTACATAGCTCATCATTCAGACAGCTGATGTAGCACATCGCAGCATGAGTGCCGCCGTCCTGATGTGAATTACCTCTGTCCCGACCGAGGGCTGAGCACCTGTGTAGACAGACTCTGGTGGAGGGCCGCCGTACTTGCGCTGACCTGTAGTGACATCAAGGGTGTAGCCTGTTCTCTCAAGCAAAGTCTGAAAAACACCACCAAACCAATCAACACAGGTGCTCGTTTCACTGACGTGAAATGTTTAAGGCCCTATCAGTTTTATTTCTTCTAAAATTCCGTTTTTATTTTTCTGGACTCCTTTTTGAGGTTGAATTAAATATTATTTGAAAAGCATGTCTAATTAAAATCCCGAAACTTATACAATTTATCATAAACAAATAATTCAAAGTTTAACAAAATTACACGTTTAGGGCCCTATGAAATATTTGTATTTTTTATTGCTACCAAATTCTGTTTTAGCGCGTCCAATTATTCCAATGCATAAACACAAGTTTCATTTATTCTTACAACAGCCTAATGAATTTTTTTCCCCTCAGAAACTCTGTGTATTTACATTTTTCTGGTTATCAAATGAAGGCACAAAACAGTAAATTTAATTTATCTTTTAATTAACGTAAATTAAATGTTTTATAGTAAATCCCCTTCATTTGCCAAAAATATGTATGATTATTCCTTAAATAAGTTTAGTAATTTCAGTAGTAGTACTATGTATATTCTACTGAACAATAGTAATGTATTTATGCCACAATGTCTTCAAGTTAAATTAAAGTTAAGTTTCTGATTAATTCATCAAAACTTTGACAAATTCCGTTACATTCCGCTTTTAACTGCAAATTCCGTTATTATAACCGTTTTCATGTTAAAAAAGCCCAAACGCACCTTAATTTTTGCTTCATCTGGTCCTTTTGTGGCATCTAGAACTTTGGTCCCCTGTTTCTCTCTCTGCCTGTAGGTCTTCATCACTCCACAGAGAAAGGCACTTTTGTTCTGAGCGAAAGAAAGAGAGTGAGATAGTAAAACCTTCCCAAGTTTCACTACACAGAGTACAGACTCAGAGCAGAGCGAGAGCACTTACTTGCACATGGGATAGGTCGCTCTCTTTGAACTGGACAAGAACTTGCAGTGCACCTTCCTCATCGAACTCTTTCAGTGCTTCAAGGGCCCTCTCATCCAGTTCACTGTGCTCCACAAGGCCTGCAGGGAGAAAACCAGGCAAACCTCAGCGTAGCCGAGAGATGTGACGATCTGCAGGACGCTTTACCACCCGTCCAGTCAGGCTCGTGGACCGTACATCAGCGTAACTCAGAGAGAGAGTTCCCGTGAATCATCATTCGGACAGGGCATCAGCTAGTGACGTCACCAGTCACTTGTGATTACAGTAACAAGTATTTTGTCGTCTGATCATCCAAATATTCCCAGGTTTTCCACAACTACGGAAACCCCACAAAATCACCTGAATAGGCATCAGTGAAGAGCAGCACCTCGTTCATACAGTAATAATGATTATCCCAGGACCTAGGCCGGTCACGATAACAACTTTTTGCTGTGCGATACATTGCCCCTGAAATAATTGCGATAATCGATATTAGTCATTTTAAGACCATTTTATGCCACTGAATATATACTCATAATGTAACAGCATAATAATGCAAGAAGGCCTACACACTTCCAAATGACAACAAACTTTGAATTTGTAAGAATATTTAGATCATGGAAATTAAGTATCAGAATACTAGATGCCTTAAGGGATAGTCCACCTTCAGTTGCTGGTCCCCATTGACTTGCATAGTGTTTTCCCCATACTATGGAAGTCAATGGGTACCAGCAATTGAAGGTGAACTATCCCTTTACAAAAACTTGAATAAATAGTAAAAAAATGTGCAAAAGTAGAAAAAAGAAAAGTGCACAAAGAACTTGTCTGGAGATGTTCCCCTGACCGTCTTTTCTCTGTAAACTAAGAGTGCACACTATTGCTGAGAAACACAAGCGCTACTCGGCACTCAGACGTCCGTCAGATCCCTAAACAAGGCCATATCTGCAGCCGAAACTTGAACGAGCAGCTCATGACTACACCACGTTATGCACGAGAAGCTGCAAGAGACACAGGCGCAAGTGGAATACAAAAAACACGGTGGCATTAATTTATGTAAAAATAATGGGTATACACTGTGTCATCAAGTTATTGAGGTCATGTACATATATTGTGCGGCAAGTCGATATATTGATGATTGCGCCAGGCCTACTCTCTCACCCCCATGTAATCAGCATCTGTTAGAGATCAGCTGCAGGGGACATCACACAGCAGCTGCCTCTATTGTCCCGGCGTATGCCCAGCACCCCCAACAGCGGAGCTAACCCCCAGAAGGGCTGCTGTCAGGACCGGACCGGACACGCTCAGCTCAGCCCGGCGCACCGTTACAAGTCAGCTTCATTCAGCGCTGCAGCACCCATTTTGCAGGGAGACCACACAAAGTTGCTAATTACCTGCCAATTCCCTACGCAAGAAAACACAGGACACGTACAGTTCAACATGCATTGAATGTGATGAATGTCAATTTGGAGGGGTCAAGTTTGGGCTTACCTGCTAGGTAAATTTCATCTAGCTTTTCAGCAACTTTTTGTGGTAAACCAGCTTCTAATAAAGTGTTGAAGTGGTCAGAATGGGTGACTGCAGCAGACGTGTCCATTGGTTCTTCAGTACCATTCCCATTAATATGTTCTGTGGCCATGTCTCCAGAAATCTGTTCAAATGCAATGAGCCAAATTACTGCAGGTTTTGGTAGACAGTTGCAGAAATTAAGTGGGTATTCAGTTGTATGTATAGGGTTCCTCCATATTGAAATCTAAAGATCATCCGGTCTTTTCACCCGCATGCAATGATACAAACACGCATGAAGCCTCCTAGCCCACAGCCCCGCCTCAGCTACAGCCTCTCACAGCCACAGCCCGCCCGCACAAACACCCGTTCACACAGCGCTCCTCGTGATACCTCCGCAGAACAGCGAGCCGGCGCGCGGTGAGCTCCAGGCGGCACACTGGCCTGATGCTAAGCCGCAGCTGCACACACGCGGGTCTCCGGCCCTCCACAGACACACACCGAGCGAATTACTCTTCACAGAGCTACGAGACGACAACGCATTGCGCAAAACGTGCTATAAACGCATCGAAGCTGAAGAAAATCAGGGAAGCTGCGAGATAAAAACGGTTTAGCGCGTTACGTGGGATTCAGGCGCGTGGCTCTACATTAGCATTAGCCTGCTAACTCACGCCCTCACATACAGCATCAGTTCATTTAGTGTGCAGCCACGCGCTGTAATTACTGACGAGACCCAGAGATGTGCGTTTTTACGCGTTTAACGGTTCTGAAGGCCTGCTCTCGCATGGCTTGCGTGTCCGGTAACCCCCTCCCCCCGCGGGATCCGCATTGTTTCCAAACACCGGTCAAAGAAAGGCCTCCGCGGCACGAAACGCCACGGAACCGGGTCCGGAGCGGCGACACGCTTACCTGGCGCTGTTCCGCGGGTCTGATCGGGTCTGTCGGTGTGGATATGTGTTCTGGGGGCGGTAAGCGACTCCCCGGCGGAGCTCCGCTTGATTCCCGATAGTGTAAAATGGCGGGCGGCGCTGCTCACGCGCGGTTCTGCCGCGACGGGGTTTCTGACGCAGCCGATCAGGGGCGGGGAGCGCGAGCGCTGGCCAGCGGTGGACCCGTGTTGCCAAGTCTGCGGGTTTCCCTCTGAAGTGGGCTACTTTATCTCTGTAGCCTTGGCTTGTTTGTTCATGTCCGCGGGCTGAAGCCTGATATTTAGTCCCTAAAATGCGATTTTTACGAGATGGTCCTCACAGCAGAACACAAGATCCAGATCTAACTCCACCCATCTGCCCTGGATCTTGTGTTCTGCTGTGAGGGGATACTGACTTTTGTATTTTACCCCCGGAATTGGCTAGTTTTGGGCTAATTTTGAGTAGCAGTTAGTTTTATTGTGAAAACCTGGCAACCCTAGAATGGCTTTTTCACATTTTTCAGTAGCATTCTTTAAAGGGGTCATATGATGCGATTTCGATTGTTTCTTTCTCTTTGAAGTGTTACAAGCTCTTGGTGCATAAAGAAGATCTGTAAAGTTGCAAAGACTAAAGTCTCAAAACCAAAGAGATATTCTTTATAAAAGTTAAGAGTCAGCCACGTCTACCTAAAACGCCTCGTTCTAACACGCCCCCACAT
>NW_015506037.1:436535-442719 GCF_001515645.1 Sinocyclocheilus grahami | reverse complement strand
GGGGTTCCAAGTGAACCGCACCGTTAACAAAACGTGACGTGTAAACTCTGCTGATCACGGATTGGCCGGAGAGAATCGTCACTACCTGCGTCACTGAACTTGCGACACAAACACAACAGACCCGCTAGATTTAAATCAGCACAGCCAGCGAAGGATCGAACACAACCGTTTTGAACGAGCGCACCTTTTTTAACAATCAAAAAGTGGTTGTTTTGTGGTCTGTTGAGGAAGTACAGACGTTCCTCTCGTTGATAGCAGAGGAGCAGATCCAGTGAGAGCTTGATGGGGCGACGCGGAATGAAAAAGTTTGTCAGGCAGTAGAGGCGGCGCAACTAACGACATGTGAATAATCCTGCCCACTCGCAAACGCAAACCGAGCCGAGTCATACCACGCAGTGGAAAAGCACCATTACTGTACATTAACATGCTATGTTTGGAACTCCACACAGATTTCAATGTACCTGCTAACATCAGAGCAGCCAGATGCTCTTAAATGCGGAGAGGCTGTAGAATCAGATCTTAGCGGTAAACTGTCAGCGTAACAAAGTGACTCCAGCACAGTGTACATAGCTCATCATTCAGACAGCTGATGTAGCACATCGCAGCATGAGTGCCGCCGTCCTGATGTGAATTACCTCTGTCCCGACCGAGGGCTGAGCACCTGTGTAGACAGACTCTGGTGGAGGGCCGCCGTACTTGCGCTGACCTGTAGTGACATCAAGGGTGTAGCCTGTTCTCTCAAGCAAAGTCTGAAAAACACCACCAAACCAATCAACACAGGTGCTCGTTTCACTGACGTGAAATGTTTAAGGCCCTATCAGTTTTATTTCTTCTAAAATTCCGTTTTTATTTTTCTGGACTCCTTTTTGAGGTTGAATTAAATATTATTTGAAAAGCATGTCTAATTAAAATCCCGAAACTTATACAATTTATCATAAACAAATAATTCAAAGTTTAACAAAATTACACGTTTAGGGCCCTATGAAATATTTGTATTTTTTATTGCTACCAAATTCTGTTTTAGCGCGTCCAATTATTCCAATGCATAAACACAAGTTTCATTTATTCTTACAACAGCCTAATGAATTTTTTTCCCCTCAGAAACTCTGTGTATTTACATTTTTCTGGTTATCAAATGAAGGCACAAAACAGTAAATTTAATTTATCTTTTAATTAACGTAAATTAAATGTTTTATAGTAAATCCCCTTCATTTGCCAAAAATATGTATGATTATTCCTTAAATAAGTTTAGTAATTTCAGTAGTAGTACTATGTATATTCTACTGAACAATAGTAATGTATTTATGCCACAATGTCTTCAAGTTAAATTAAAGTTAAGTTTCTGATTAATTCATCAAAACTTTGACAAATTCCGTTACATTCCGCTTTTAACTGCAAATTCCGTTATTATAACCGTTTTCATGTTAAAAAAGCCCAAACGCACCTTAATTTTTGCTTCATCTGGTCCTTTTGTGGCATCTAGAACTTTGGTCCCCTGTTTCTCTCTCTGCCTGTAGGTCTTCATCACTCCACAGAGAAAGGCACTTTTGTTCTGAGCGAAAGAAAGAGAGTGAGATAGTAAAACCTTCCCAAGTTTCACTACACAGAGTACAGACTCAGAGCAGAGCGAGAGCACTTACTTGCACATGGGATAGGTCGCTCTCTTTGAACTGGACAAGAACTTGCAGTGCACCTTCCTCATCGAACTCTTTCAGTGCTTCAAGGGCCCTCTCATCCAGTTCACTGTGCTCCACAAGGCCTGCAGGGAGAAAACCAGGCAAACCTCAGCGTAGCCGAGAGATGTGACGATCTGCAGGACGCTTTACCACCCGTCCAGTCAGGCTCGTGGACCGTACATCAGCGTAACTCAGAGAGAGAGTTCCCGTGAATCATCATTCGGACAGGGCATCAGCTAGTGACGTCACCAGTCACTTGTGATTACAGTAACAAGTATTTTGTCGTCTGATCATCCAAATATTCCCAGGTTTTCCACAACTACGGAAACCCCACAAAATCACCTGAATAGGCATCAGTGAAGAGCAGCACCTCGTTCATACAGTAATAATGATTATCCCAGGACCTAGGCCGGTCACGATAACAACTTTTTGCTGTGCGATACATTGCCCCTGAAATAATTGCGATAATCGATATTAGTCATTTTAAGACCATTTTATGCCACTGAATATATACTCATAATGTAACAGCATAATAATGCAAGAAGGCCTACACACTTCCAAATGACAACAAACTTTGAATTTGTAAGAATATTTAGATCATGGAAATTAAGTATCAGAATACTAGATGCCTTAAGGGATAGTCCACCTTCAGTTGCTGGTCCCCCTTGACTTGCATAGTGTTTTTCCCCTACTATGGAAGTCAATGGGGACCAGCAATTGAAGGGGAACTATCCCTTTACAAAAACTTGAATAAATAGTAAAAAAATGTGCAAAAGTAGAAAAAAGAAAAGTGCACAAAGAACTTGTCTGGAGATGTTCCCCTGACCGTCTTTTCTCTGTAAACTAAGAGTGCACACTATTGCTGAGAAACACAAGCGCTACTCGGCACTCAGACGTCCGTCAGATCCCTAAACAAGGCCATATCTGCAGCCGAAACTTGAACGAGCAGCTCATGACTACACCACGTTATGCACGAGAAGCTGCAAGAGACACGGGGGCAAGTGGAATACAAAAAACACGGTGGCATTAATTTATGTAAAAATAATGGGTATACACTGTGTCATCAAGTTATTGAGGTCATGTACATATATTGTGCGGCAAGTCGATATATTGATGATTGCGCCAGGCCTACTCTCTCACCCCCATGTAATCAGCATCTGTTAGAGATCAGCTGCAGGGGACATCACACAGCAGCTGCCTCTATTGTCCCGGCGTATGCCCAGCACCCCCAACAGCGGAGCTAACCCCCAGAAGGGCTGCTGTCAGGACCGGACCGGACACGCTCAGCTCAGCCCGGCGCACCGTTACAAGTCAGCTTCATTCAGCGCTGCAGCACCCATTTTGCAGGGAGACCACACAAAGTTGCTAATTACCTGCCAATTCCCTACGCAAGAAAACACAGGACACGTACAGTTCAACATGCATTGAATGCGCTCAGCTCAGCCCGGCGCACCGTTACAAGTCAGCTTCATTCAGCGCTGCAGCACCCATTTTGCAGGGAGACCACACAAAGTTGCTAATTACCTGCCAATTCCCTACGCAAGAAAACACAGGACACGTACAGTTCAACATGCATTGAATGTGATGAATGTCAATTTGGAGGGGTCAAGTTTGGGCTTACCTGCTAGGTAAATTTCATCTAGCTTTTCAGCAACTTTTTGTGGTAAACCAGCTTCTAATAAAGTGTTGAAGTGGTCAGAATGGGTGACTGCAGCAGACGTGTCCATTGGTTCTTCAGTACCATTCCCATTAATATGTTCTGTGGCCATGTCTCCAGAAATCTGTTCAAATGCAATGAGCCAAATTACTGCAGGTTTTGGTAGACAGTTGCAGAAATTAAGTGGGTATTCAGTTGTATGTATAGGGTTCCTCCATATTGAAATCTAAAGATCATCCGGTCTTTTCACCCGCATGCAATGATACAAACACGCATGAAGCCTCCTAGCCCACAGCCCCGCCTCAGCTACAGCCTCTCACAGCCACAGCCCGCCCGCACAAACACCCGTTCACACAGCGCTCCTCGTGATACCTCCGCAGAACAGCGAGCCGGCGCGCGGTGAGCTCCAGGCGGCACACTGGCCTGATGCTAAGCCGCAGCTGCACACACGCGGGTCTCCGGCCCTCCACAGACACACACCGAGCGAATTACTCTTCACAGAGCTACGAGACGACAACGCATTGCGCAAAACGTGCTATAAACGCATCGAAGCTGAAGAAAATCAGGGAAGCTGCGAGATAAAAACGGTTTAGCGCGTTACGTGGGATTCAGGCGCGTGGCTCTACATTAGCATTAGCCTGCTAACTCACGCCCTCACATACAGCATCAGTTCATTTAGTGTGCAGCCACGCGCTGTAATTACTGACGAGACCCAGAGATGTGCGTTTTTACGCGTTTAACGGTTCTGAAGGCCTGCTCTCGCATGGCTTGCGTGTCCGGTAACCCCCTCCCCCCGCGGGATCCGCATTGTTTCCAAACACCGGTCAAAGAAAGGCCTCCGCGGCACGAAACGCCACGGAACCGGGTCCGGAGCGGCGACACGCTTACCTGGCGCTGTTCCGCGGGTCTGATCGGGTCTGTCGGTGTGGATATGTGTTCTGGGGGCGGTAAGCGACTCCCCGGCGGAGCTCCGCTTGATTCCCGATAGTGTAAAATGGCGGGCGGCGCTGCTCACGCGCGGTTCTGCCGCGACGGGGTTTCTGACGCAGCCGATCAGGGGCGGGGAGCGCGAGCGCTGGCCAGCGGTGGACCCGTGTTGCCAAGTCTGCGGGTTTCCCTCTGAAGTGGGCTACTTTATCTCTGTAGCCTTGGCTTGTTTGTTCATGTCCGCGGGCTGAAGCCTGATATTTAGTCCCTAAAATGCGATTTTTACGAGATGGTCCTCACAGCAGAACACAAGATCCAGATCTAACTCCACCCATCTGCCCTGGATCTTGTGTTCTGCTGTGAGGGGATACTGACTTTTGTATTTTACCCCCGGAATTGGCTAGTTTTGGGCTAATTTTGAGTAGCAGTTAGTTTTATTGTGAAAACCTGGCAACCCTAGAATGGCTTTTTCACATTTTTCAGTAGCATTCTTTAAAGGGGTCATATGATGCGATTTCGATTGTTTCTTTCTCTTTGAAGTGTTACAAGCTCTTGGTGCATAAAGAAGATCTGTAAAGTTGCAAAGACTAAAGTCTCAAAACCAAAGAGATATTCTTTATAAAAGTTAAGAGGCAGCCACGTCTACCTAAAACGCCTCGTTCTAACACGCCCCCACATACCTACATCACTGTGTGGGAAGATTTGCATAACGTCGCCCAAATGTTCACGCAAAGAAAGAAGGTGTAACTTTTATTCTCGCTGTAGTATTGTTGCTGCCGCCGCCATGTCGTGAAGACGCTGTGTTTCGTTGTGAAAGCGAAACTACTTTGTTTGGTCTTCCAATAGAGGACGATATCTGCTTCGTCATGCCTGGAGCTGATCCGTGCTGGTTGCTGAGGAAATACATCAACTTCACTCTGTGGATCACCGGATCGGCTTTCACCGTGAACAAAGCGGAGTCCAGCCCGGGGTCGTCACATGTGGTTGCCGCTCCTTCGTCGAATCCGCCGGCCGCGCCGTTCTCAAGCCCGCCCCCCTCCGCATACTCTAGCCGCCCCCCTCCGTTCACACTAAGCATAAATGGCTGCCCACTGCCCCGGGTGTGTGTTCACGGTGTGTGTGTGTGCACTTCGGATGGGATAAATGCAGAGCACTAATTCTGGCCACATGTCACATCACTTTTGACTCTTAACTTTTATAAAGAATATCTCTTTGGATTTGAGACTTTAGTCTTTGCAACTTTACAGATCTTCTTTATGCACCAAGAGCTTGTAACACTCCAAAGAGAAAGGAACCATTGAAATAGCATCATATGACCCCTTTAACATATAGAGTCGTAGCTCTACAGGACTCACGAGTTTCAATCCCAACTCGTGATGGTAAAAAATGTCTTATAGTTGATTTCATTATTATAATTGCCGTTATTATATTAATGAAATCATTGGAATGCAAAATACCAAATTTTTTAAATCGATGTTAAACTATATTTGGAAGTGAAGTGAAGTATGGCCAAGAATGGTGACCCATACTCAGAATTTGTGCTCTGCATTTCATCCATCCAAGTGAACACACAGTAGTGCACACACACAGTAGTGAACACACAGAGTCGTGCACACACACACACAGTAGTGCACACACACAGTAGTGAACACACAGTAGTGCACACACAGAGTCGTGCACACACACACACAGTAGTGCACACACACAGTAGTGAACACACAGAGTCGTGCACACACACACACAGTAGTGCACACACACAGTAGTGCACACACACAGTAGTGAACACACAGAGGCGTGCACACACACACACAGTAGTGCACACACACAGTAGTGAACACACAGTAGTGCACACACACTAGTGAACACACAGAGTCATGCACACACACACACACACACAGTAGTGCACACACACAGTAGTGAACAC
>NW_015506037.1:396075-435624 GCF_001515645.1 Sinocyclocheilus grahami | reverse complement strand
ATTTTTTTTTTTTTGGATTTGGCATTTTCATAGCTCGTTTTCTCATTCAAAATGCTCATAAAGACAGGGTGATGGATCTTCTATACATGAGATTTAATGTATTTTTGATTTCTAACCTGCCTGCAACAGACGCGCACACACACACACACAGTAGTGAACACACACAGTAGTGAACACACAGAGTCGTGCACACACACACACAGTAGTGGACACACACAGTAGTGTGTGCGCACACACACAGTAGTGTGCGCGCACACAGTAGTGAACACACACAGTCTTGCATGACTGTGTGTGTTCACTACTGTGTGTTCAAGATGAATTGAAAATTGCAGGCAGGTTAGAAATCAAAAATACATTAAATCTCATGTATAGAAGATCCATCACCCTGTCTTTATGAGCATTTTGAATGAGAAAACGAGCTATGAAAATGCCAAATCTAAAAAAAAAAAAATCCCTAGTTCACAAAAAAGTCTTTATGCTCACTTGAGGTGGTTTTTGACTTGTGTGAAAAAAGGTTAATGCGAATAATGGGAGATGGAAACACATTTACCAAATAAATTCCTCCATGCAGATCAAAAACATCACGGCCTGGTTTCACAGACGGGGCTTAGCTTAAACCAGGAGTCAGGACTAGGCCATAGTTCAATTAGGATTTAAAAGTAATTTTTATAAACATGCCTTAGAAAAAAACATTACTGTGTGCATCTTGAGACAAAACAAGGGTACTGACATATTTCAAGATCAATCAGTGCAAGTTTCCTTCAGTTGAAACAGCTCAGACTTACAGTTTAGTCGAGGACTAGGCTTAAACCATGTCTGTGAACCCGGGGGTATGTGTCTTTGTGCAATGGGACCACAAATATTTCATTGCACATTATCTGAAATGTTGTTCTGGTCAATCTGAAATGCCCGAGCAAAGTCTGTCGTAAACGTATTTCTGTATGATTGCCAGAAGCGTCTTACAAACAGCTTTCCCAAACAGCAGACATCCCTTTTCCAAAGCAATGACCGCATTTATTGTGTTTCGTCTGCTCACTCCGAGGCGCAAGTACATTTATTATATATATGAAAATTATTTCATTCAGTGGCTTCTCCTACTTTTCTTAGTGATATTTGATGGCAGTTTATCAGGAAGTGATAAATAGGATAAATAGGTGGTGCTCGAGACATCGGTCATTCGTTGTTTCTGTAAAAAGACTAACAATACTACTACTACTACTAATAATAATAATAATAAAACATTAAAATGTAAAATATTTTCATCAAACAAAACTTCATAATTCTTTCATTTTAAACTCTCAGTCAGAGTCTTCTAGTGTGTAGGCCGTATCGTTTTGGAGGATTCTTGAGAGGCAGCCTTCATTGCGGTCCTTCACTCTGAACATTTTGAAGGATGCATCAAGTGGAGCCCACCTTTGGGTCCTTCAGTAATCCACAATTCTTTGCTCACATTCAAATCCACGGGGAAAATGGCAGAAAACAAGCAGGAATTGAACTTTCTGGAGTTAGGACAAAAGAGAGATTGTTCTGAGATTGAAGGCACTAAGGTTTCTTTTGGTTTTTTGTAAACCGTCTCATTAATATGCACCAAGCTTTGGTGTAGGAAACCGTAAGGTGAAGACCGGGAGGTATCTCTTCAGCTGGACGCTTTATTGAGAGCGTGCTGTTTGATGGGGTTTAATAGGCGTTCAGTGGACAGTACCTATCTTATAAGTAAACACCATCACCAGAAGATCTGAGACCCATCCGGTCCTGAGAACAAGAGACAGGTCAACATTCTTGCACAGTTTGATTATTATCAAGAATGAACGAAGCAGGCATTATGTATCTTTTTTCATCCTGAATTTTGTGATATGATAAGGGAATGAGCCATTTTAGTGCAGTCCCACACTGACCTGCCAGCCGCTGATAAACACAGCAGGAGCCCCTGTATTCACCTGATATCGCAGCGGGCCCTTTACAATCCCATGAGCCACACATCACCGTCCGGATTTCACTCATAAACAGTCATGTACGTTCTTCATCAGAATATCTTGCATATATGTTCCACAGAAGACTCATACAGGTCTGCGTTGATATGAGGGCGAGTAAGTGATGACCGATTGATTGTTTTTTTGTGTGATGAAAGAAAACTAGTGATCATACTCAAACATCGTGGTATGATTGGAACATGAAAACATGAGAATATTACATGTACATCTAGTCGTTTAGCAGATGCTTTTATCCAAAGCGACTTACATGAGGACTATAGAAGCAATCAAAACTAACAAAAGAGCAATGCTATAACAGGTCTCTGTTAGCTTAACGCAGCACACGTAGCAAGGTTTTTAAAAATTATATAATAAATAAAAAGAAAACAGATAGAATATAAAAAGAATAGAGCAAGCTAGTGTTAGAGGCATTTTTTATTAATGGTATAATAATAAAAAAATATATATAGAATAGAATTAAAAAAAGAATAGAGAAGCTGTTAGTTTTTTTAAAGAAAAGAAGCCGCTAGTAGCTAAATGAATAGAGTGCAGAACTAAAGGGGCAAGTTACATAAATATATATATATATTAGTGCTGTCAAATGATTAATCGCATCCAAAATAAAGTTTTTGTTCACATAATATATGTGTGTGTGTGCTGTGTATATTTATTATGTATATATAAACACACACATGCATGTATATATTTAAAAAAATATGTTATGTTTATACATTTAAAATATTTATATATGATATCAATTATATGAATATAAATATATACATGGAAATATTTTCTAAATATATACTGTATGTGTGTGTTTATATATGCATAATAAATATACACACACACACATATATATAATGTGAACAAAAACTTTATTTTGTATGCGATTAATCGTTTGACAGCACTAATATATATATATATTTAGTTTAGAGTAGTTTGAGCTCTTCCGAGTTGATGGGAGGAGATATTTGGGGCTTTTTTCAAATCCACAAACAATCCAAATCAACCAATGAGCGACTTCACTCGACAGAACCGCGAGCGGGGTTTTGTGGGTTTTGTAGTTGTCCTATGCGGTCTTGACAGGAACCGCGTACGAGGAAGAATCTCGCAAAAACTACAAGTACCGGCTTCGCCTGAGAGCCTCCGCGCATGCGCAGAGAAGCGGCTTCGTCGAATGTTTTGTTTCCACGCCATATTTGTTAGCCGGCTAGCGCTCGCTGAAGCGGCGTCCGACGCGATCTCGGCTCAATCCGAACCCATCGGCGCTTCCCCGAGGAGCCTGGACGCCACAGCCGCGTTCCTCGCCGCACACACGCCTCCACGCGTCCTCACACAAGGGTGTGGCCGCGAGCGCAACGCAGAGTTTAAATAAAAACGCAGCGATCGAGTCGCGTTCCCTCGAGATCAGACCAGCGGGGCTCTGTCGCTGCTCGAGCGGATCACTAGCTTTCAGAACATCCTTTTCCATCAAACACAACCCTCGACAGAATGGCGTGCGGAGCCACTCTGAAAAGGACAATGGATTTCGACCCTCTGCTGAGCCCGGCGTCCCCGAAGAGGAGGAGGTGTGCGCCCATGTCCCCGTCCCCGTCCCCGCAGAAGTACCTGCGCATGGAGCCCTCGCCCTTCGGCCGGCTGTCCTCGGCGCTCACCGCAGGTCCGTGCCGCTCTGGTGCTCGGGGTGTACCGTGTCGAAATGGAAAGGTTATCTTCAAATTGTAGCGAACTGGGGATGCTGCTAAATGCTAACTCGCTGTGATCTCTACAGAGAGCCGGAAATGTAGACGCCACTGTGGCACGGTTAAACCGTTGTTACACGGTTATCGTCGGTGTGGTAGCGGTATTGTTTGTGAGCAGCACATAGCGCAAAGGACGGCTTCCGGAAGTAAAAGCACCGTTGGGTGTCTCCGGCTAGAGATCACGTTACTTCTAAACCGTGTAGGACAGATGTGTTGCGAGATAGAGGCCTTCATGTGTAGTGTTCGTGTTTGATAGGTTAAAGCTCACGGTTCTGTAAGGATTCTCCAATCACAGAGCAGCTTGTACTCAGCAAACCACGCCCCCAGAGCGCTGTAGCTCCGCCCACTGGCGTGCTGTGCTCGTGCTGAGCAGAGGCGTGCATGACTCCAGCAGCAGACCCAAACGAGCTCAAGCATCTTAAACTGTTTTCAGACCCGCTGTCCTTCTAGTAGACACACCGACATCACGCTCAGTGCAGCAGGAGCACACGCCTGGGCACACAATAGCTTTTTCTTAATATTAAACAGTGGTGTATTGTATGCAGACATGTACATCACGCTCAGTGCAGTTTTTAAATGAACTTCCTAATTATAAAATGACTATTCGTTGTTGAAATATATTCATTTGCACGGTAGCTGTCATATTTAAACACATTCAGTAGAGACAGCACTAAAAGCTCACGGTTCTGTAAGGATTCTCCAATCACAGAGCAGCTTGTACTCAGCAAACCACGCCCCCAGAGCGCTGTAGCTCCGCCCACTGGCGTGCTGTGCTCGTGCTGAGCAGAGGCGTGCATGACTCCAGCAGCAGACCCAAACGAGCTCAAGCATCTTAAACTGTTTTCAGACCCGCTGTCCTTCTAGTAGACACACCGACATCACGCTCAGTGCAGCAGGAGCACACGCCTGGACACACAATAGCTTTTTCTTAATATTAAACAGTGGTGTATTGTATGCAGACATGTACATCACGCTCAGTGCAGTTTTTAAATGAACTTCCTAATTTTAAAATGACTATTCGTTGTTGAAATATATTCATTTGCACGGTAGCTGTCATATTTAAACACATTCAGTAGAGACAGCACTAGCCGGTGAGATGTTCGGCAGAATAAGCCTGTTTTATGTGTCTTGACACTTTATGGTTTCAGTCTTGCGCTCATCTTTTCTTCTGGTTATCAGTGTTTTAGTGGGAGCTGAGTAGGGCTGGACGACATGGCCGGTATGAGCACGGTTTAGAAAGCCTCGTAGGAACGGCCACAACAGATGTCTGAGCATGCAGACTTATGAAACATGTATTTGCCAGGTCTATGACACCTCATATAAAACCATATAATACTTTAGAAGAAGAAAAAACAGCACACATAAATGAATGTTCACCTTTTATGTGCATTCAGCCTTCATACAAACAAGAAATGTGAAGTCACTGTCAAATAAATCTCAGACTCTGCTTATTAATATTAATATCTGTAGCTTCAGACTATATGCTGGCATACACGAGCACTCAAAGCTTTCAACAGCCAGATTTGAGTGTTTGTACAGAAGCCTCTTCTGCTCTCAGAGCCTGCGTTTAGTTGATCAGAAACACAGCAAAAGCAGTAACATCGTGGCATATTTCTACTGTCTAATATAACTGTGTTCTGTGTGAATCTCTGTTAGACTGTAATGTATTCCTGTGATTTCAAACCTGTATTTTCAGCATCATGACTGCAGTCACACGATCTTCAGAAATCAGTATAATATGCTGCTCTGCTGCTCCAGACACACGTTTGTGATGATGGTGAACACAGCCGAGGAGAGTTTTCAGGATTCACAGATGAACAGAAAGTTCAGAAGAACAGCATTGATCTGAAATAGAAATCTTTTCTAACATTATACATGCCTTTATCATCATTTGAAGCATCCTTTCTAAATAAAATTATTAATTTCTATAATTTTATTCCAAAACACAAATGATACTGACTGCAAGCTTCTGAAAGGAATAGTGTATAATGTTACAAACGCTTTGTATTTCAGGTAAATGCTGATCTTTGGATCTTTCTGTTCATCAAAGAATCCTGAAAAAAAAATTTACTCGACTTTTTAAAATATTGATAAGCAGCAGATCAGCATATTATACTGATTTCTGAAGATCATGTGACACTGAAGACTGGAGGAATGATGCTGAAAATACAGCTGCGCATCACAGAAATACATTACAGTTTAACTGATACTCACAGAGAAAACAGCTGCTTTACATTCTAATAATATTTCACGATGTTACTGCTTTTGCTGTGTTTCTGATCAACTAAACGCAGGCTCTGAGAGCAGAAGAGGCTTCTGTACAAACACTCAAATCTGGCTGTTGAAAGCTTTGAGTGCTCGTGTATGCTGATTATTGTTCTAGATTGACACAAAAGTGCTTCAGCAGGATAGCGAGTATGAGAAGTGCTCGGAGTTGCTGCAGAAAACAAAGACATGTTGCTGGAGAGTAGGGGTGTGAGAAAGAATAGATCCACCGATGTGAGCTTCGCTTCTAACCAGATGATGACGCTGAGTTTGCTTTAGAAACACCTGTATAAGCGCGAGACGCGCGCGGTGATATTAGCGTCTGCCGTCTCACTAATATGAGGACATAAATACACAACAACACCTCCAAAACTGCTCTGAGAGTCACTTCATCAGCATTTGACCGTTTCATTTGAGTAAAACTAGGTATTCACGGCAACCCGTCAAAATAAAATGTCTGTTTAACTTGAAGGCATCTCCAGCACGGGCTTTCAGATGGAGCAGCATTCACTGCACTCAGCTGATGTTCACTCGGTGTGCTCTGTGTGACGGCCGGAGTTCTGCTTCACTTTCAACTCGTGATTTCAAACTATGCTGCGCTTTACCCGCTGCCATATTCATGTGATTTCCAAAATCAGTGTTACCTTTATTTGAACAAATCTGCTTCCAAATGCACACTAAATGAAGCCTCGAGGTAAATAATTTGTCTCAATGATTTTTTGTATTCGAGTAACTCGAGGAATCGTTTCAGCCCTAGTTGTAAAAAATCAATGTCACATTGGTAATCATGGTCATTTTTGGAGAAAAAACGTCACCACTTCTATATGAAGTGGTATAAATATATACATTTTCTGCCCCCATGTCTTGAAATTGAGCTCATTCTGAATGTATTTTAAGAGACTGAATCAAGCAGTGAAAGAAAACACACTGAATGCACCTCATGTAATGTAAGCGTGCACCCTGTAGGTGTGTTTTCAATGTTTTTGCAAAATACTCGATAATGTCAAATCACACACCATTCAAACAACAATTATGATATTATCACAGACGATATATATCGCACATCCCTACCAAAAGCACAATATGACTTAATCCTTTTATCAAGTCTGTTTTTGCAGCACGTTTCAAAGCGAAGCACACACTGGTTGATGCGATCAGGTCGTGATCCGGTGTTGGCTCGGTTCACAGTGAGTGCGCTGAACTCTTTTATTGCATGTGCTGTGAGTTTAGTGCGCCTTTGGGAACGCAACAGCCACCTGTATGCTTTCACATTTGCATAATTTCCAACATTTTAATGGGCAGATAATTACAGCATTTCACTAAATTTGCAATGAGACACGTTTGTAAACCCGTTTTCACTGAAGGTGGAGGTTTCCGTCCAAATAAAAGCTCGAGGGTTTGTCTCATGCAGGTGTAGAAATCAGGATAAGTATTGTAATTTCCCTGCTGTAGTGTAAAGCAAAAATAATATACTTATGAAATATTCGTTTTCATTTGTTGCAATATAATTGTTTTACAATATAGGGCTATTACTGTCATAGGAATAGTAATAAATAATATAAAATAATTATTGTTATTACAGTCTAATGGCTTGGCTTCCTAAAAGACTAAGACACTGTCTCACAACTAAAAAGAGGGTTAAAAAGGTTAAAGTTAAGGTACTATTCAGTCAATTCCTTGACTTTTTTCTTTGTTCAATTTGCACTCTGAACATTAGTTAGAAGGTAGAGCTCTTAATGTTGAGCTCTCAAAGTGCACCAGATGAATTTAGCTTTAAAATGTACAAAAGTCATCCAGAGGTTCACCCATCACAGTCTCACAGAATCCTGGGGGAAACCCTGCAGTATGTACTGCATTCCCGATGTCTTCTGAGCGTTTAGAGAGGTTTATACTGTGCCGTAAACCACGCGATTGCAAAACTTCATGTACTGGGAAGTGTGTGTACTTATTGAATGTTTGTGTGTAATTGACTGTTTGCAAAGACCCGCCCTCCTTAGTTACTGTTGCTATGTCTGACAAGCCATGCTCTCACACCACACCCATGTTCTCAAGCTGTAAAAATACATCGCAGAGCAAACTGACAACACACCGACAGACAAGACAGAGCAGGTTACTTCTGATATGAAACAAGGACTCGGCTTTAAAATGTTGTCTTTTTAAAAAAAAAATTTTTTTAAAGGAATTCAATCAATAAACAGCCTACTGTTTTGTGGCTCTTTAATGTGTTGTGACAGATCGCTGTGTTGCCTCAGTTCAAGTGGCACCTGATCCGATCCTCTTTTCATATTAAATTAAAGGGGTCATATGATGCGATTTCAAGTTTTTCTTTCTCTTTGGAGTGTTACAAGCTGATTGTGAATAGATAAGATCCCTGAAGTTGCAAAAACTAAAGCCTCAAAACCAAAGAGATATTCTTTATAAAAGTTAAGAGTCAGCCACGCCCCCCTAAAACGGCTCGTTCTAACACGCCCCACATATCTACCTCACTATGTGGAAATATTAGCATAACGCCGCCCAAATGTGCACGCAAAGAAAGAAGGCGTAACTTTTATTCTCGCTGTAGTATTGTTGCCGTGAAGACGCTGTGTTTTTCCAAATATGGTGAGGGGCGTAACATTTCCGTCACACGCTTGAGGTATTCGGCCAATCACAACGCACTGGATAGCTGGCCAATCACAGCACACCTCGCTTTTCAGACCGATGAGCTTTGTAAAAATCGACGCGTTTCAGAAAGACGGGGCATAGAGGAGAAACAATAATGTACAGTATGTGGAAAATAATGTGTTTTTTTTTTAACCTCAAACCGAATAAACACATTTCATTACACCAAATACACCAAATATTTTTAGCAACATCATATGACCTGTTTAAAGCACAAAATAAACATGAATGAACATCAGAATACGTTTTTTCAAGTTTAAGTCCTCCGAAGTTAATCTACTCTTGTGTTATGATTGGTCAGATGGCCTGTCACTCACGGTCAGCTAGCTGCAGTGCATCGGGAGAGCTGTGGTTATCAGTGTCACGAGATGCTGTCAGGCTGCTTGATTGGTTGGTGCTGTTGATGTGTTCCAGGCGCGTCCTCTGGATCAGCGTCCCCCTCCAGACGCGAGCAGCCGCTCTTCACACTGAAGCAGGTGGGCATGATCTGTGAGCGTCTGCTGAAGGAGCGCGAGGAGAAGGTGCGCGAGGAGTACGACCAGATCCTGACCACCAAACTCGCAGGTATCTGTCCCAAACACATGTGCTGTCCTGTGGAGGCCTGCCTTTGTTTGATGGAGTGCTTTTCTTGCCTTCCCAGAACAATACGATGCGTTCGTGAAGTTCACCCACGACCAGCTGATGAGGCGGTTCGGGGAGCAGCCAGCCAGCTGTACGTATGCGCTCGTCTTGTGCTGCCCGTTAGGGATGCGCACACATCACATTTCTGTTCTTCCAATACCGGACACCGCGTTTCCTCTTTGGTGTTTTCCCCCGTGTATTTTGCCAGTTTTTTCCCCATTGCATAAATTAAAATAGCCACAATGGACTTTTTATTATTTTGTCTTGCTTCTCAAAGGAAAAAAAAATTGGTTAGAAAACAACAATTTAAAAATATTTACTTCCACTTAATATTTTTTTTAACATTCTAGCAGACATTATACCAAGAAAGCATAATTTAACTTAAAATGAATGAGTCTGGCCATTTTTGAGACCCCCATCTTGAATCAGGCTTGTGATCGGCTAAAGACAAAAAAGTGCAGTAATGATGCTGAGAATACAGCTTTGATCACAGCAATCAATTACAGTTTAACAGACAATCACGTACAAAACAGTTGTAATCATATTTGACAATATTACCGTTTTTGTACAAACAAACACAGCCTTGCCGAGCAGAAGAGAATTCTTTGTTTCGTTGCTGTTTCCGGCAGATCAGTGGTGTCTGTCTGTGCTCGTCTCTCATGAGTGCTGTTGTTCTGCAGATGTGTCCTGAGCGCTGTCCTGCGGATGGTGGAGCTCCTGTGGGTCTCCAGCAGTGCCAGACGCATCCTTCCCCGCTCCGCACTGAGCTCGTCTCTCTCTCTCTCTCTGCAGCGCCTCGGTGCCTCCTGCAACTATTACTCCAATCAGTGGCTCTCGTGTCTCTTACTGAACCCTGGATATTTATTAGGCTTCGACCATGCCTTTTACACAGCCACCTGTCATTACTTCCTGGTTTTTTATGTTTGATTTATGTAAAATGCCTTTTATTCGCTGCAAATGCCGTCGATTGCCATTATAAATGTGAGACGTGTGTGAGGGAGACTGCTGTTCATAGCTTTGTGTAAATACTTTCATCTGGAGTTTTCATGTACAAATCAAATACAGCATTTATTTCGATTGGAGTCTGTTTTCATGCTTTGTATTTATTTTAGTTTTTATTTCTTTTGCCCCTTTCCTCTGCATTATGGTTCTACCGCTCCTGTAGTTTAAGTGACTTATGTTGGGAAAGTATACAAATAAAGCGTTTACATAACTGCTGTTGTTTCTTGAACTGTTAAGGGCACTTTAGATTGGATAATTAGGGCTTCTCGTACGAGATTAACCAGTCGGTGCCTAAACTGACGAAACAGCACTGAGTGAAGGCGAGTAGATGAGCGGAAGCTGCACGCTGGAGCACAGACTCGGGGACTGCTGTCATTGGGTCCGCTGTAGTGTAGAACACTTGATGTCATCTGCCAGAGGAGGGTTTACTCTGTGTTTACTGGTTAATGTGGAAAGAGTTATCACTGGCAACTAAACCCAGTGTCTCCCGCAGGATTGTGTAAGACTGAGTTTGTAGTGGAGTCTGGGGAAGATCTGCATCAATCTGGTGCACTTTGAGAGTTCAGTATTAAGAGCTTTTTTAAGTGTGAACGGAGCAAGAAGTGTTTGCTTTGACTTCTGCCTGGACTTCAAACCAGCCTTTGGTTAATAGCGTCTCCGTCCACACAGGAACCAGTCAGTTTTAGTGTACAGATACTAATACTTTTAGAATTAATATACAAGGTATGTTTTATCTCGAAGATGGTCTTATATTATAATACAACTAAAATGTACATTAAATATTTCATAAATATAATTAAAACACATAGAGACAAAATACCCAGCAATGCAAATTACGTGACTTTTTGTCAAACTTTAGCACGTTGAAATATGTTACAATTTATAACTGAATGTGACCGTTCATCCAAAAATTGAAACTGATAAAACAGTTGATCAAAACATCACAGTAATCCACACGACTAGTGCATCAACTAACGCCTTGTAAAGCCAAAAGCTGTGTATGTGTGAGAAACAAATCCAGCATTAAGATGATTTTAAGAGTCCATAATCCATAATAACTCTTCCTCCGTTGAAAAAGTGCATCTCCTGTTGTCTCTCACATCAAAATCCAGCCACGTACTTGTTTGCTTGATCTGTGCAGATTTCTCTCCTGATTCAGACCAGAACACTTTCACTGGAGGAAGCGTTATTATGGATTATGGACTCTATGGTATTTGAGTTCAAAACGTCTTAATGCTGGATGTGTTTCAGCTTTTGTCTTCTCCAGATGTTCACTGATGGACTGGAGTGCTGTGGATTATTGTGATGTTTTTATCAGCTGTTTGGACTCATTCTGACGGCACCCATTCACTGCAGAGCATCCATTGCTGAGACACTGATGCAGTGCTACATTTCTCCAAACCTGATGACGAAACAAACTCATCCTGATCTGGGATGAACTGAGGGTGAGGACGTTTGCAAATACACATACATACAGTTCGTTTGTATTCTGGTAATTATTGGTTCATTTGTCAATTTAACTGTTTTTAAAAGTTACCGTGTTACCACAGCAGACATACTGTTCTGAGATGAGAAAATATATTGTTTGTGTTCCAAAGATATATCAAAATACTTGCATGTGAATCTGTTATAAACAATAACATACTCGCTCTTTGTTGTGTTTGTTTTAATACAGTGATTGCTTGATTCAGTGTATTTGATAGTTCAAATGTTTTCGTCACCTCCGTCAGATGAATATTTTGATCATATTTCGTTATGATGTTTTATATTTGTTGAGGAATTGTTAGTCACACGTGAAAGTCATCTGTCTGCTAACATGAGAATGTGTTTTGAAATGTTAAAAACATCTTGATTGCTGTTAAAGTTATATCACAGTCGGAGGTAAAAAGCAGGTTCTGATAAAAAAGAGAAAAGTTGGGAGGTTGCATCAAAGCACAGCTCAGTAGCTTAGTACATATAAGATCATGTAGTTTCATTTGTCTGAGCACAAGGTTTTATTTTTCACTTTTGCACCGTTTTGTCCCACTTCTCAAGAATCAGTGATGTGTTTTATCATTAGAACAGAAGAATTGAGGATCTTAATGTAAAAATGCTGTTAATGAAGCAGTGCTGTCCTCATCAGATTATAATGTTATATACAATATTTATAATAAAATTATAAAAAAGGGAAAACGATAGCAATCCATCTTAACAGAGATGACACGATGAGAATATCACAAAATATTCTCTCACTAAGATTAGCAAAAATAAAAATGATACACTTTTTTTTCATTTTTATTTGTATTGAAAACATCATGGGCATTACAAAGTCAAGACACTACCGTTTCCATACGTTCTTTGCAGTACAGTATTACACTTATCCTCAGTGATATGTGTACACAATCCATTTATCCCAATACTTCGTCTAACCGTAAGTGTATAGATCTCTCCATACAGTATATTTGGTTTACAATTCCCATCCACTGGTCCACCAACATGTTTCCTACAGTACTTCATGCCAGTGCTGTTGTATTTGGAAATTGTTAGGCATTGAGGTTCCACATTGCCTCCAGACTCTTCACCTGTGCGTATTG
The DNA here is from genome assembly GCF_001515645.1 of Sinocyclocheilus grahami. Classification (NCBI taxonomy): domain Eukaryota; kingdom Metazoa; phylum Chordata; class Actinopteri; order Cypriniformes; family Cyprinidae; genus Sinocyclocheilus; species Sinocyclocheilus grahami. The sequence continues at coordinate 422,790 of NW_015506037.1, read as the reverse complement.
CTGTTAATTTGGGAGTTCTACAGAGAGTCGTATTCACTCATATTCTCTTTACTGTGTGATTAGTAGAATATTTCATAACTCATCATTTCACACAATGAAGTGCGTCCACCTGAACGGACACGAGCTTTGTGGGTGTAGGAAGTGGTTAACTGGGATTAATTGTAGAACGAGTTAATGCAACTGAAAGAGATTCACTCAAAAACGAACCTTCTGTCAACATAGAAGATATAGTGAGAAAAGTCTCAGATATAATGAAAGCCATTCTTCTAAAGATCTCGTCCTGTGTTCAGGAAAGACCTTGAGATGCAGAGGCGTGTCCTGAAGCAGACTGACACATTCACACAGTTTGCTTTCAGAGTTTACTGAGTGTGCCGGTCACTCATCAACAGCTCTGGTCAGATCCAGCTTCATCATGTTTGTTCCTCCTCTCAGTCCCGACAGGTACACCTGTGCTTTGGGTACGTTACTCTCTCCGTCCCGCTTCGTCTGGCTGGCGGCGTCTTTAGGGAGGAACGTCTGTGTGCTGTTGTGTCGTCTCATGTGACTCGAGTGCGTCTGCATCGAGCGTGTGACTTTATTCTGCAGATTGGCCTGAGACAGAGAGGTTCTTACAGGGTTAAATTCTCTAATGCATGTCTGGACTGAGATCATGTGTGTGAACGCTTCTCACCAGTTTAATGGCTTTTCTTCGGAGCTCCCACCATGTTCACAAATTAATTTACAAGACATTGTCATCATGTATTCACCCTCATGTCGTTCCAAACCTGTATGAGTTTCTCTCATGTTGAACACAAAAGAAGATATTCTGAAGAATTCTGAAGAACCAAACAGTTGTTGGTACCCATTGACTTCCACAGTAGGTAAAGAAATACTATGGAAGTCATCCCAATCCAAGATGGCAGCCAAGGCAGTATGTGTATTGTTTTTATATAAGTTTTTTTTAATCTCATTTAAGTCTGAATGAGTGGTTCTCTCAAGCAAAATATCACCACTTTCAATCTGGGATCTTTGTATGCTATACTTTTATTGGATTGCCACAGAACTCTGACTTTGCAAAGGCCTTGGCCTGCCCTGAATCCACCTGCTGGAGTATAATTCCTAAAAAAGTACAAAGTATTACTTTGTGGATCCTCCAAGTGGTTCAGTGGTTGCCAGTACTCTGCTATTTGGGGGAAGACTTACATTTTAAATCTGAATTAATGATCTGATCTTGGCCGAATAGCACATGGATTATCAGAGCTGTTAGACCTTGGTTGAGGCTTGAAGATGTAATTGGATTGACAGCACATATTTCTGACTCTGATTTGCTGCAGTTTAGGACTATCAGGAATCCATCTACGTTACTGGTGTATGACTTTTACATTTTCTAAATTAAGGACTCAATTTTGCTGCTGGGTTTTTCCAGGCCCAGTACCATATTTATTGTTAAAGCGGTGAACCTTGGGTATAGCAGTGTGACTGAGTTTGTTCGGGTCTATAGATCTCCCCTTTTCAACTGTCAGTCTGAAATCCACTTGGCTACCTGATTTACCATTAAAGGGGTCATGTGATGCTGCTAAAAATAACACTTTAACACATCAGCATATAAGTTGGCATCATGTGTTTTCTTATATTCCTGATGCTCATTTTTTTGCAACCAGGGATCAAATGAATTAAATAGACACAATAAGGAGAGTGAATTGTATTCTAGAGCTATATCATCAGTCAATCACCCTGCCTCATAAACTGAACATTTTTTACTTCCAAGTGTATGTAAATGAGATTTTGTATCTTCAGAATCTTATGGTGTTAAATGGCTTTTTTATCGACACAGAGGACTCTTTTTGTCAGTTTGCCGTTGATGGGGGTCCTGATAAATCTTTTCCTGTTAACCTAAAATTACGATGTATGATATATGTATGATCTTATTGATGTTATCTGAAAATGTTCAGCCAAATCCTGGGCCTATTACATCTGTGCATTGTTTACCCACTCCCTCAGATTTTAAAAGTAGAACAGGCCTTGGGTTTATACATTTAAATGTTAGAAGTTTGGTTCCTAAATTGGATATGAATATGATTAAGATTTGGGTAAATACGACAAACGCTGACATGAAAAGTAGTGAAATCCATCACTGATGATTTAATTTATATTGATGGCTATAAAGTCTACAGAACTGATTGGGTGGGCAAAGGAGGTGGGGTGGCCATCTATGTTAAATCTAAGCTTGCTAGCTCTGTAACTTTGTCAATTACACCGTTTGAGGTTTTGGCCATCAAAGTGGGTGTTTCGAAAGTCTCTAATATCACTGTGGTTGGCTGTTACAGACCTCCGTCTGCTACAAAGGAGGCTCTCAAAGCTTTTTCAGATATTTTACATGGGTTAAATGACTCCGATTTCATCTTTACGGGTGATTTAAATTGGGACTGGCTCTCAGGGACCTCAGATTGTTTTAAAGAATTGTGTGACTCCTTAAGCCTTGCGCAACTAATTAATGCACCAACAAGGCTAAAGTGCAACATAAATCTACCTTACTGGATCTAATCATAAGGAATGCTGCTCATAAATTTAGTTCAACTGGCATATTCTGTAATGACATCAGTGATCATTGTGTAATTGCTTGTGTCCGGGATACAAAAATCCCTAAGGTAAAACCCCGTTTTAATTTTAAAAGATATTTTAAAATGTTTGAGGAGCAAGATTTTTTGCATGATTTATACCATAGTGATCTTAGAAGAGTAACTCTAATACAGGATGTTGAACTGGCATGGGAATATTTTCAATCAGTTTTTCAGTCCATCTGTAATAAACATGTTCCCATTAAGAAGTTCAGGATCAGTGGTAGGGACAACCCCTGGTTTTCAGATAGTCTTTCAGAATTAATTTATTTAAGAAATAAATCATGGGCACAAGCCAGCTTTTCAAACACCCCTGCTGATTGGTCTACATTCAAAACACTAAGGAATAAGTGCACATTGATGATTAGGAAGTCTAAAGTTTTATTTAAAGTCAGTCACAGAGAATTTAAATAATCCTTCCAAATTTTGGAAATTAATTAAATCCATGTCAGGGACTCATGTAGCCTCTAGCCTTCCTGAATATATTCAGGTTGACTTGGATAAAATAAACAATACAAGTTACTATGATCAACCAGTTAAATAAACTCTTTATACATGCTGGGTCTGTATTTGACTGTTTAAATGCAAATACAACTGTCCCATGTTCTGTGATTACACCAGCGACTGGAGATCTGGATGTGTTTGCTTTTAAACCTGTTTCAGTAAATCAAGCTTGTAAAGCGTTGAAAGGCATTGATAACAAAACTTCTGTAGGCCCAGATAACTTAGACCCTTATCTTTTAAAGGGGGCAGCGGGTGTTATTGCTGAGCCAGTTACTCATATTTTTAATAAGAGTCTTTTATCGAATTCTTTACCTAAAATTTGGAAAGCTGCTTATGTTCGTAATATTTTAAACTCTTTTCAATCTGGTTTTTGTAGCCTCTAGCCTTCCTGAATATATTCAGGTTGACTTAGATAAAATAAACAATACAAGTTACTATGATCAACCAGTTAAATAAACTCTTTATACATGCTGGGTCTGTATTTGACTGTTTAAATGCAAATACAACTGTCCCATGTTCTGTGATTACACCAGCGACTGGAGATCTGGATGTGTTTGCTTTTAAACCTGTTTCAGTAAATCAAGCTTGTAAAGCGTTGAAAGGCATTGATAACAAAACTTCTGTAGGCCCTTAGACCCTTATCTTTTAAAGGTGGCAGCGGGTGTTATTGCTGAGCCAGTTACTCATATTTTTAATAAGAGTCTTTTATCGAATTCTTTACCTAAAATTTGGAAAGCTGCTTATGTTCGTAATATTTTAAACTCTTTTCAATCTGGTTTCAGTACTGGCCATAGTACAATTACTGCTGCTACCGTAGTGTTAAATGATATTATTGGAACCCTTATTTGTGGATTTATCCAAGGCGTTTGATTCAGTGAATCATGAAATGCTACTAAACAAACTTAGCAGTGCTGGTTTCGGACCGGGGACATTGAAATGGTTTAGAAATTATTTGGTAGATCGGACTCAGTGTGTTCATGTGGAGGTATGTAAAGGGGTCCCCCAGGGTTCCATTTTGGGACCTATTTTGTTTAATGTACAGTATGTAGAAAATAATGTGTTTTTTTAACCTTAAACCGCATAAACACATTTCATTACACCAAATACACAAAATAATGTTCTTTTTAGCAACATCATATGACCCCTTTAACACATCAGCATATAAGTTGGCATCATGTGTTTTCTTATATTCCTGATGCTCATTTTTTTGCAACCAGGGATCAAATGAATTAAATAGACACAATAAGGAGAGTGAATTGTATTCTAGAGCTATATCATCAGTCAATCACCCTGCCTCATAAACTGAACATTTTTTACTTCCAAGTGTATGTAAATGAGATTTTGTATCTTCAGAATCTTATGGTGTTAAATGGCTTTTTTATCGACACAGAGGACTATTTTTGTCAGTTTGCCGTTGATGGGGGTCCTGATAAATCTTTTCCTGTTAACCTAAAATTACGATGTATGATATATGTATGATCTTATTGATGTTATCTGAAAATGTTCAGCCAAATCCTGGGCCTATTACATCTGTGCATTGTTTACCCACTCCCTCAGATTTTAAAAGTAGAACAGGCCTTGGGTTTATACATTTAAATGTTAGAAGTTTGGTTCCTAAATTGGATATGAATATGATTAAGATTTGGGTAAATACGACAAATGCTGATATAATTGTTTTTTCTGAAACCTGGCTTAAGAAATCGATAACTGATGTTTTTATATTTATTGATGGCCATATAGTCCACAGAACTGATGGAGTGGGTATAGGAGGTGGGGTGGCCATCTGTGTTAAATCTAAGTTTGTAAGCTCTGTGACTTTGTCAATTACTAGAGCTACACCGTTTGAGGTTTTGGCCATCAAAGTGGGTGTTTCGAAAGTCTCTAATATCACTGTGGTTGGCTGTTACAGACCTCCGTCTGCTACAAAGGAGGCTCTCAAAGCTTTTTCAGATATTTTACATGGGTTAAATGACTCCGATTTCATCTTTACGGGTGATTTAAATTGGGACTGGCTCTCAGGGACCTCAGATTGTTTTAAAGAATTGTGTGACTCCTTAAGCCTTGCGCAACTAATTAATGCACCAACAAGGCTAAAGTGCAACATAAATCTACCTTACTGGATCTAATCATAAGGAATGCTGCTCATAAATTTAGTTCAACTGGCATATTCTGTAATGACATCAGTGATCATTGTGTAATTGCTTGTGTCCGGGATACAAAAATCCCTAAGATAAAACCCCGTTTTAATTTTAAAAGATATTTTAAAATGTTTGAGGAGCAAGATTTTTTGCATGATTTATACCAAAGTGATCTTAGAAGAGTAACTCTAATACAGGATGTTGAACTGGCATGGGAATATTTTCAATCAGTTTTTCAGTCCATCTGTAATAAACATGTTCCCATTAAGAAGTTCAGGATCAGTGGTAGGGACAACCCCTGGTTTTCAGATAGTCTTTCAGAATTAATTTATTTAAGAAATAAATCATGGGCACAAGCCAGCTTTTCAAACACCCCTGCTGATTGGTCTACATTCAAAACACTAAGGAATAAGTGCACATTGATGATTATGAAGTCTAAAGTTTTATTTAAAGTCAGTCACAGAGAATTTAAATAATCCTTCCAAATTTTGGAAATTAATTAAATCCATGTCAGGGACTCATGTAGCCTCTAGCCTTCCTGAATATATTCAGGTTGACTTGGATAAAATAAACAATACAAGTTACTATGATCAACCAGTTAAATAAACTCTTTATACATGCTGGGTCTGTATTTGACTGTTTAAATGCAAATACAACTGTCCCATGTTCTGTGATTACACCAGCGACTGGAGATCTGGATGTGTTTGCTTTTAAACCTGTTTCAGTAAATCAAGCTTGTAAAGCGTTGAAAGGCATTGATAACAAAACTTCTGTAGGCCCAGATAACTTAGACCCTTATCTTTTAAAGGGGGCAGCGGGTGTTATTGCTGAGCCAGTTACTCATATTTTTAATAAGAGTCTTTTATCGAATTCTTTACCTAAAATTTGGAAAGCTGCTTATGTTCGTAATATTTTAAACTCTTTTCAATCTGGTTTTAGTACTGGCCATAGTACAATTACTGCTGCTACCGTAGTGTTAAATGATATTATTGGAACCCTTATTTGTGGATTTATCCAAGGCGTTTGATTCAGTGAATCATGAAATGCTACTAAACAAACTTAGCAGTGCTGGTTTCGGACCGGGGACATTGAAATGGTTTAGAAATTATTTGGTAGATTGGACTCAGTGTGTTCATGTGGAGGTATGTAAAGGGGTCCCCCAGGGTTCCATTTTGGGACCTATTTTGTTTTCTATTTATATATAAATGATTTGGGTAAGGACATTAAAGCAAAAAAATGTTTTATGCTGATGATACTATTATTTATACAATTGCTCCATCTATAACACAGGCGGTGAAAGAGCTTCAGATTGCATTTCAGTCGCTGGAAGATGCTCTGGTTAGTTTAAAATTCGTTTTAAATTCACAGAAAACAAAGTTTATGGTTTTTTTCAAAAGCTCAGTCACAAGTACTTGATAATCTTAGTATTTTACATGTGACTGGCCATAGTACAATTACTGCTGCTACCGTAGTGTTAAATGATATTATTGGAACCCTTATTTGTGGATTTATCCAAGGCGTTTGATTCAGTGAATCATGAAATGCTACTAAACAAACTTAGCAGTGCTGGTTTCGGACCGGGGACATTGAAATGGTTTAGAAATTATTTGGTAGATTGGACTCAGTGTGTTCATGTGGAGGTATGTAAAGGGGTCCCCCAGGGTTCCATTTTGGGACCTATTTTGTTTTCTATTTATATAAATGATTTGGGTAAGGACATTAAAGCAAAAAAATGTTTTATGCTGATGATACTATTATTTATACAATTGCTCCATCTATAACACAGGCGGTGAAAGAGCTTCAGATTGCATTTCAGTCGCTGGAAGATGCTCTGGTTAGTTTAAAATTCGTTTTAAATTCACAGAAAACAAAGTTTATGGTTTTTTTCAAAAGCTCAGTCACAAGTACTTGATAATCTTAGTATTTTACATGTGATGGTAAAATTACTGAAAGAGTACCTTCTTACAAGTACTTGGGCATTTGGATTGATGATCAACTTTTGTTCAATGTACACATTTCTAATCTAATCGGGAAGCTCAAACTAAAGCTTGGCTTTTATTTTAGAAATAAATCTAATTTTACTTTTAATGCCAAAAAGAAACTTGTAGAAGCTACCTTCCTAACTGTGCTTGATTATGGTGATATATTATACATGCATGCGGCCTCCTCAGTCTTAACAAGCCTTGATTCGGTATACCATGCTTCACTACGTTTTATTACAAATGCAAAGTCCCGTTCTCATCATTGCGTTCTATATGAGATGGTGGGTTGGACATCATTAGCTATACGTAGAAAACAGCATTGGTACATTTTTATCTATAAAGCAATGTTATGTAAACTTCCAGCTGATCTCTGCACTCTTCTTTGTCTTTGTTCTGGCAGTTACCAGCTACGCTCTTCCAAGTGTTTGCTTTTTAACGTACCTCGAGTTTGTACAGAACTGGGGAAAACTGCATTTTCATATTATGCACCCTGGGCATGGAATAATTTACAAAAAGATCTCAAACTAGATACATCTGTGTCTACTGGTGAAGTTAAAGGCATCATAAAGAGAGTGGTATTGGAAGCTTGTGACTGTTTTTGTTGAGAGGATGTTTAAATATTGTTGTAGTGTGTACTTCTTGTATTTTAAAATTGTCTTACTGTATGGCTGCTACCTTGGCCAGGTCTCTCGAAAAAGAGATTTTAAATCTCAATGAGACTTCCTGGTTAAATAAAGGTAAAATGAAAACAATGGGCACGTCATCTGTTTGATTAGCAGCATTCTTTTTATGTTCAGCGGAAGAAAGAAACTCGTACAGGTTTGGAACGGCGCGAGGGTAAGTACATGATGACAACATTTTTGGGTGAACTGTCCCTTTAAGAATAGTGTTTCATCAATAATTACCTTATTTCAATCTTCAGTCTGATAAAAGTTAAATAAAAGTCACGAGATGCAACTTTTGACAGTTGGTGGCGCTAGAGGGTTTAAGTTAGAGACTCCAAATTTGGTGTGGCTAATATTCAGAAAGTGCTCTATCTCTGTGCCAAATTTCACAACTGTTTCTTTATGTTTATATGGACTGACAGAAGAAGAAGAAGAAGAAGAGATACAATAGGTGCTTGGCCCCCAAGTACTTTAAATGCAATGTTTATTTAGTGGTAATCTGGGTCACATTAATGCACGGGCTCATGCAACTTTTGACAGTTGGTGGCGCTAGAGGGTTTAAGTTAGAGACTCCAAATTTGGTGTGGCTAATATTCAGAAAGTGCTCTATCTCTGTGCCAAATTTCACAACTGTTTCTTTATGTTTATATGGACTGACAGAAGAAGAAGAAGAAGAAGAAGAGATACAATAGGTGCTTGGCCCCCAAGTACTTTAAATGCAATGTTTATTTAGTGGTAATCTGGGTCACATTAATGCACGGGCTTACCTGTGTTTAAGCCCAGGGCCCCGGGCTGAGGGGGGGCCCGTGATGCCGGAAGATATTGTAACTGCATTTTAGAGTGAGTTGACTGTTCCTTTAAAATGACGCGTTATGGCTTTGCTTTGAAAGCATGTGCAGGTGCTCCCAAATATGATCTTAAAAAGAGAAGAATGGCAAAAATAAAAGCGAAAAGTCAGTCAAATTTGCTAAAGCTCACGGCATATATTTTTTATTGCTGCAAAATAAAAGGCTGACAGCTTGCCTGAATGTAGGCTGTAGTTCTGGTGGACGAAGGGCCCCTCAAGGCTTGACTAAAAGTTTGAAAACAGAGCTAGAAATGTTATAATTAAGGAAATTATACATATCCTAAAGACACAGGCCCAATAAAATGTCTAATCAAAGAGAGGTGCTGCTGTGACATTTACTAGCAACATCACAAACACCTGTTATAACACCTTATTAAGCACAAACTAAGACAAGTAAAACAAACCTTCAGTGTTGAAATAATGAAATAAAGCACCAGTGTTGCACAGCTAGACTATATAATCGGATTGTGTGTTTGTATATTTAGTTATTTTTGGCCTATTCATGTCATTTCATTTGTTTTATTGCGTCCTGGTGTGCTCTACAGAGGCATAGCAGAACATATGAATAAACTATCATTATTCGAAATAGCTATTTTTCAATATTTTTTCTTATGCTTTAAAGAATGATTCGCAAACGCGCTCGTCTTGTTCTCAGGAGGATATGAAGGTATTCCAGCGATTTTTGGAATGAGTAATTTAAACAACGTTTCGGGAAATGGCTTTAGTTTTCACTCCTTTATTAACGCATTTCCTATTAAAATAGGTTATTTTTAACTGAAAAAGGAAAAAAGTCGTGTCGTGTCGTTTTTTGTGATGTAAAGAAAACCGTGTAGCGACTCTTATTATGAAAGTTCCGGGCTCCACCGGAAGCGGAAGTAGTTTCGCCGGCTTCACTGTGTGCAGGTGCACGTGTTCGCATCGCTGAGGACAGGCTTGCACGATGGCGCATCGGGACGGGATCGTGTAAGTAAAGTTCTCAGTACTTACACCTGACCAACAGGTAACCGGTAGCTTAGTGCGCTGTTTCCTCAGCGGGCGAGCACTGGAGCAGGGTCAGAGATGCGCCGCTGCTTCAGGCTCTTCACAGAATACTGTGCTCGGCTTCAGGACACGCCACACACGTGCTACCGCTGCACGATTTCATGTTCCTTCTGCTCTCCAAGCCTGCATCTGATCTGAAGTACTGCTGAAGAGGGACATTTAGAGTTCTTTTTACTGTTAAAACAGCTGTGTTCTGTGTGAATCTCTGTTAAACTGTGCTGTATTTCTGTGATGCGCAGCTGTATTTTCAGCATCATTCCTCCAGTCTTCAGTGTCACATGATCTTCAGAAATCAGCTGAGTATAATTTTTCAGGATTCTTTGATGAATAGAAAGTTCAGAAGAACAGCATTTATCTGAAATAGAAATATTTTGTAACATTAGAAATGCCTTTATCATCACTTTTGATCAATTTAAAACATCCTTGCTAGATAAGTGTTCATTTCTATTATTTCTCAAAAAACAAATATTGTACTGACTGCAAGCTTCTGAATGCTAGAGGAGTGTATAATGTTACAGAAGCTTTTTATTTCAGATAAATGCTGATCTTTGGATCTTTCTGTTCATCAAAGAATCCTGAAAAAAACTACTCGGCTGTTTTCAATATTGATAATCAGCAGAATGTTTCTTGAGCAGCAGATCAGCATATTATACTGATTTCTGAAGATCATGTGAGACTGAAGACTGGAGGAATGATGCTGAAAATACAGCTGCGCATCACAGACATACATTACAGTTTAACAGATATTCACACAGAACACAGCTGCTTTACATAGTAAAAAAACCTCTAAATGTCACTCTTTTTGCAGTACTTCAGATCAAATGCAGGCTTGGAGAGCAGAAGAGACTTCTGTACAAACATGATCAATCTCGCTGTTGAAAAGCTTTGAGTGCTCGTGTAGAAAGATGAAGCTGAGCTGGGCTCTCTAATAAAGTGAAATGAAGCGTATGTTGAAGAAAGCCGTATGAAGGAAGTCATTGTTAAAGTGTAAGAGTGCAGTGAGTGTCCAGAAAGCATCAGCAGAAGTCGCTGTAAGCGTGTGTGTGTGTGTCGTTCCTCAGGAAGGCGAAGACGAGGCGCTCCAAGCGCTTCCTGCAGAGCCGCCAGCCCAAGCTGACAGAGGACCAGAAGAGCAGCATGATCATCAGAGGAGGCAACACCAGCCAGACGGTGTCTCAGGCGCTCAAGGACGTGGTGAGACGCCGCTGCACAGCATCCCGTGCTCCCTCATTCACTGCTTGTGTGTTTCCTCATCTGTCTCTGTGTGTGTGTGTGTCGTTCTCAGTATGCGCTGAAGAAACCCAACGCCGTGCTCTACAAGAGGTGAGTGTGCAGCGTGATGGTGATGGTGATGATGATGATGATGATGATGGTGATGGTGATTGTGATGGTGATTGTGTTGTCAGGAAGAACATGGTGCGGCCGTTCGACGACTCCACAGCGCTGGTGAGCTCATGATTCACCACTCTGCCCCAGGGCTGTGCGATAGATATATCGTCTGCGGTAACATCATGATTGTTTTTAACGATGTGTGATTTAACATCGAGTATATCACAAAAACGAACAAAAAATATCAAGAGACTTACGTTTTAGACACTATATTGCCTGTTTTTGCTGTAATTCACCAAGAAAAAATCATTCCCCACAGCCACAGCGCTGTTTTGTGTCTCTGAGCAACATGACGGTGTTTCGTTCCTGAATGAATCACTCGTTTAAATGATTCGGTTCAATCGCAACGACTCGCTTATCGCGTTTAATTCCACGTTTAAAGTATCTTTTCTTTTTTTATCATTTCAAATATCCGTATTACGGAAGAGGATTAGGGCCAAGCAATAATACAAAAATAAAACCATCTTGAGATTAAAGTCATTCAATTTCGAGAAAAAAGTCTAAATACATTTTTTAGAATATACTCATTCAGTTTCGAGACTGTCCCTCTGAGCTGCATTAAACAGTGAGTAAACACATCTAAATGCTTCTTCAGATGCAGCTTCTGTGTTTCCTCTGCATTGCACATGAATTCTGATACTGATATCATCTGTTTGGTAGCAGCACAAATGTCTTTTATTCTAATTGACTGATTAAATGTAAGAATTCGACTCAAAAGATGAAGCACACTTTTAGAAAAAAAAGCTTTATGAAGGTAAAAATCAATTAGAACTTACTGGAACAGATTAACTTCCGTCACTGCTGTGAAGTGACCAGCACAGAATATGAAGGATATCAAACACTGTAGGAGGCCGTTTAAGAGACCAGCACAACAACACACTCGTCTAATTATCGTCATCGATAATATTTTTGTCCATATTGCACAGCCCTACTCTGAGCGTAACGGAGCCTCATATGAGATCCTCAGCGTCTAACAGTCGTCTGTTTGCTCTCCGTCAGGAATTCTTCTCCAAGAAGTCGGACTGCTCCTTGTTTCTGTTCGGCTCGCACAACAAGAAGAGGCCCAACAACCTGATATTCGGTGCGTGAGAGCGCTCAGAGGTCAGAGGTCAGTGTTAGAGGAAGAGCTTGTGTTGACGCTTGTCTGCTGCTCACAGGACGCATGTTTGACTTCCACGTGCTGGACATGTTCGAGCTGGGCATCGAGAGGTTCGTGTCTCTGAGAGACGTGAAGGTACGCCGCAGAGATGACTCCTGAGCGTGGGTATGTGTGTGTGAGACGCGTCTGACCTGAGCTCCTGTGTGTGTGTGTAGACGGACACGTGTCCCGAGGGCACCAAACCGCTGCTGGTGTTCGCCGGGGAGCTGTTCGAGACGGACCGGGAGCATCAGCGCTTGAGGAGCCTGCTGACAGGTGCTCACTAGTGTCTCTTCTGCTGCTAAGGGTTTTTTTTGTTTTTCTGTTTTGGTTGACTTTTTTAAAAAGTTTGTTTTATGAAGTGAGGCCAGATTTATTCTCTGATTTTTTTTTTATCGAAGATAACCTTTAATATCCTATTAATGTTATGTTTTTTTCTCTTTTCTCAACATAAATATATCTGTGGTAGCTGGCATGGTGCTAAATTATAAACAGATTATTTTTAAAGAAGTGAATTGTTACGTTTTTTCCCCCCATCCAAGATAAACCAAAAAAAACCCTGAATATAATTTTTATTTGATATGTGTGTGTGTATATATATATATTATATAAGAAAAGTATATAAACATGTAATACTTTCAAAAACAGACAATTGTACATTTTTACCCTGATTTACAGAAAAAATATTGTAACTAGTTTATTTATCAGAAAATCCTGCCAGGCGTATTTAGATCAAGAATGATTAGATGACAGTAAAAGAATACTTTATAATCACAGTGAGGCCTTAAAAAATGAATTAATAGTCAGTTTATCCTATCCTTGAAACCACTAGGTGTTACATATTTTAATCATTAAATATAATCTAATTTAATATGATCATTTTTTTCATTTATTTTAATAAGTAAAAGTCAGAATAAGCATGTTGTTTTGCTTTTACATAAATATATGTGCTACACTGAATAACGATGGAACATTGTGACATTTTATTTAAAACAAAGTGTCGATTTTTCATGACTATAAACAGTTTATTTTTAGTTCCTTTGGTCTTATATCATGCATGTCATGTCTCTCGACCAATCAGATTCAGCAGCTCTGCGGCCGCATGAGTGTGTGCGTGAGGGTGAGCGAGCGTGAGCACACAGGACTGAGCGTCTCTCTCTCTCTCTCTCAGATTTCTTCTGTGGGCCGCGGGTGTCTGCGGTGCGTCTGGCTGGACTCGAGCACGTGCTTCACTTCACAGCGCTGGAGGGCAAGATCTACATGCGCAGCTACAAGTAAGAGTCCATCCGTCCGTCAGACGGCTGCATTGCTCCTGTTGCTCTCCTGACGCTCTGCTTGTGTTCACAGAGTGCTGCTGAAGAAGTCCGGCTGTCGCACGCCCCGGATCCAGCTGCAGGACATGGGCCCTTCCTTTGACTTCGTCATGAGGAGAAACCACATGGCCTCAGACGACCTGTACAAAACCGCACACAGACAGCCCAGAGGAGTGAAGGTAGCACACACACACATATCCTTGTTCATGCTACTTTGTGGGGTCCTTTAGTTGGACAACATCTTAAAAATAATAGTAAATAATGTTTTATAGAATGTTAATTAAGGATGTAACGATGCACCCCGAGCCAGTTGAAAATTAATTCTACATATATCACATTGTCCAACTATAAATATTTCAGTGAAATAAATGAGTACCTCACTTTCAGCATTATAATTATTTCACCCGCGCTGGACAGAGACTGAGACGGTGCCGCTGCATGTCGTGCCAAACCTCTCACAGCAGCGTCATCAGCTTGAGATCGGCCTTTTTAAAGATCGCCGATCAATCATCCCAAAGCGATTATCGGCCGATAGTGATCGGTAGCCCATCAATCGGAGCACTCCTAGTTTACAGCAGTAACCAGGGAAATACTGTATCCTTGCTGTTTATAAGTGCAGCTGCTTTGTTTACAGTGGTAACCAGGGAAACGCTGCATCGCTGCTGTTCATGAGCGCCACCTGCTGTCAGAGAGTGCATCTGCGTCTCAGTCAGAGCTTCTGCGGTTTCCTTCAGACATGCTTTATGTAGAACAGTTTCACAGTGCTAGAGTCAGACCACTCTGAACTTGCTTCAGATTTCAAATGATTCAATCTAATTGAGATTAAACACTGCTCATGCTGCATGTATGGAGCGTCTTTGTTTGGATGGTGATTAAAATGCAGGGGCAGATTTATTTATTTGTTTTTTCGGATGCGTTTTAAAATTTCAATTTAGTTTGGTTTTGACAAATTAAAAATTTCAATTTCACAAAGAAATGTGCAGCATTTTGTCCAAGCAACAATAAAAGCACACCTATTCATTTTTAATTTCTCTTAAACCACATTTTGTTAAAAAAAAGTGATGTGAAGTTGAATGAATCGTTATATCCCTCATGTTAAATCTCACTATAGTGTGGTCCTAACCTTCATTATCCCTAAACCTACCCGTCACAGAAACATAACTGAGATTTAACATTCTTATGTATATATACAGTGGGTACGGAAAGTATTCAGACCCCCTTAAATTTTTCACTCTTTGTTATATTGCAGCCATTTGCTAAAATCATTTAAGTTATTTTTTTTTCCTCATTAATGTACACACAGCACCCCATATTGACAGAAAAACACAGAATTGTTGACATTTTTGCAGATTTATTAAAAAAGAAAAACTGAAATATCACATGGTCCTAAGTATTCAGACCCTTTGCTGTGACACTCATATATTTAACTCAGGGGCTGTCCATTTCTTCTGATCAGCCTTGAGATGGTTCTACACCTTCTCTCTCTCTCTCTCTCACACACACACTCACACACACACACACAGAAAGTGGATGAATGGCTCTAATATTTAAGCTGTGCTGATGTCTTCTGTTTTCACGTACAGCTCATACAAAATTGTTTCAGAAATGAAAACAAAATCATAACATAAAGGCATCCTAAGTAAACACAAAATACAGTTTTGAAGTGAAGCAAGACCGTTCTCTCAAACTGAAATGTATTTGCAGCTGTAGTGACTAATCACTCGTATGCAGTTCAGTTAATCAACTCTTCAGCTGAACTTTATCAGCTACGAATATAAGCACGATGCCATGCAATTCACAATACTGATTTAAGCAATGAGGCTTTTTAAATACTATTTATCACATTTTTTAAAAAGTTTATTTTCTCAATGTTTTCAACAAAATATTGAAGACCAATTATAAATGAAAAGGGGTTATTTTATTATTTCTCAGTCAAAATGCTGCACATTTCTTTGTGAAATTGACATGCATCAAATAACAAGTGCAATTTTAAAACAAATCCCAAATAAATACAGATACAGGAAATCTCTTCATACAAGCTAAGGCTTGGCCTGTGCTCTCTCCATTTAAACTCCGAGGCAGCCGCTGCAGACATGATGTAAACTAGACTACATTTCAAAATGTGAAGCAAAAACTGAGTGCGCTGAATGTAGGTTTGTGAAATGATGCTAGAAGACACCTCTGCATGCAGGAGAGAAACAGCAGGTGGGCTAAATGAGAGGCAGATTCTCTGACAGACAGACAGCAGGTGGCGCTGATGACATGTCCATGCTTTTTGACAAAACGAAAAAGATGCCATTTTCTCATTTTTCTGCTTTTAGTGTTAAACTAAAAAAAGGAATGTGTGACGTTCAGGGTCCCTCACCTCAGAGCTGTTCTTCTGTCAGGTTAATGATCCTGATGTTCTCGAACAGACCTGAGCGCTTTAGATTGAGATCAGACATCATCAGGATCAGTGAGTAGAGACAGAAAACTCCTCTGGTCCTGATGTCGGTGCGGATCCGTGATCCTCGTGTGCTTCTGTTTCACTCGCAGCCCAAGAAGAAGAAGAACATTTCCCACGATGCTTTCGGCACCAGACTGGGCCGCTTGCACATGCAGAAGCAGGACCTGGACAAACTGCAGACGCGCAAGATGAAGGGCCTGAGGAAGAGGAGGGGAGAGCAGACGGCAGAGACGGCGGCGGCGGCGGCCAAAGCCCCGCGGACGGACGAGTGACACCGCAGATGACTGGAGAGCAGAGAGAGAGAGAGAGACGCTTCCACTGAATTCAGTCCTTGCTTTTCCCGCAAGCTTAATATTCTGACCGAATGAAATTTCATTGGGATTTTCCTACAAAATAATAAAATGCATTTAATTCATATTCTAAGCTTGGCATCTCTGTTTTGTTTTTAGACCGAACTAGTTAGACTAGTTGGACCTGGGAAGCATTTACTGTTTATTTGACTGACAGCTCGAGGTCTCCGCAGGAAAATAAATCTGCTTATGTTAGTTTACGCACTGAGAAACAGAACTGAGCGTGTACGCTGAGTGGTGCTGATGAGAGTAATGTCGTCAGACTCCTCAGTACTGGACGCTGCTCCACAGTAACAGTGACTGGAAGTCAGGATCAAATGCTGTATAAAACAATCATTCTGTTGAGGACCAGTGTGCAGGCTTTGTTTGCAGTATAAATGAATGAATGTATTTTATTTTATTTTTAAACAGAGGCGTCTTTAATTTTCCATTCCAGAGAATTCTCAAAATCATGTCTGACTTACAAAATTATGTTTTCAGCTTTAGTTCAGTTTGCTCATCAAGGATGCATTTATTTGATCAAAAATACAGAAAAAAAATGTAATATTGCAAAATGTTATTACAATGTAAAATAATGGTTTCTATTTTAATATCCTTTAAAATATAATTTATTTCTGTGATGCAGCGCTGAATTTATATCATCATTACTCCAGTATAAAGCATCACATGGTCTTCAGAAATCATTCTAATATGCTGATTTATTATTAGAATGATCAAGTTTTGATAATAAACATATTTTTTTGGAAACCAATACTTTTTTCAGGATTCTTTGATGAATCAAAAGTTTAAAAGAACAGCATTTATTCAAAATATAAATCTTTGCTATCAATTTGCTTAACAATTTAACACATGCTCGCTGAATAAAAGTTTTAATTTCTTTCAAAAAAAGAAAGAATAAAAATGTACCGACCCCAAACTTTTGAGCGGTAGTGTATATTGTTAGAAAAGATTTCTATTTTAAATAAATGCTGTTCTTTTTAACTTTTTATTCATCAAAGAATCCTGAAAAAAAATGTATCACAGGTTACAAAGAAACATGAAGCAGCAACCGTCTCCAGCGCTTATAATAAATCAGCATATTATACTGATTTCTGAAGATCATGTGACACTGAAGACTGGAGTAATGATGCTGAAAATACAGCTGCGCATCACAGAAATACATTACAGTTTAACACATATTCACTTAGAAAAACATTACCGTATTTCACATCATAATATTTCACAATATTATATTTTTTCCTGTAGTTTTGATCAAATAAATGCAGCCTTGACGAGCAAAAGAAACTTCTTTAAAAACATTAAAAATAGTTTTGATCCCAAACTTTTGACCGGTAGTGTGTGTGTATATATATATATATATATATATATATAAATATTTAAACAGTTTAAAAAAATAGGAGTGCAAGTGAGCTTCAGTAAAAATAAAATATAAATGAATTGTACAAAACTGAATAAAATAGAGCATAAACAAAATAAACATACAAATGTGTGTAAATGACTAGAAATGCATGCCTTTCTGTTAGTTTTTGAGGCCTGATGCTCACAAATGTGTTGCATTAGACTTTGGATGATGGGTGTCTTGTTCTTAGTTGGTTACATTTGTTGCACAGTGCGTGCAGTCTGAAATAAGAGGACGAACAGTGAGTACAGAACAAAACTTTTTAATCTCTTACATGCAGCCGCATTCACATGTTACCAGTCTCTTGCAGTGGTACCCTAAATTAGTGTTGCGCATATCCAGTGCTTATGTGAATATTACATCTCCTTTCTTTTGAAAGAACAAACAACAACACAAAAAACAAGTCACTGCACACACATATATATATATATATATATATATATACATACACACACACACACACACACACACAGAGGATGCTGCATTTCAACACATCTGACACTTAAGGTACTATGCAACAATATTTAGGAACAAAGTGTCCGTTCTTCTCAGGCAGCCCATACCAGATGTTATATTCCGTTCTCTCATAGGAGCAGTGATCTGCCGTCACCCCAGATGACTTACAAATCACAAATCAAGAATGATGTGGAATGTATTGTATGGGCTGGATCTGTCTCTCTTTTGAATGCTGTGCTGGTACTGCAGCCTGTAGCTGAAGCATCGACGAGGCATTGCTGCTTTGCTCTTCAGCTATTTTCCACAAAATCAAGAATGATGTGGAATGTATTGTATGGGCTGGATCTGTCTGTCTTTTGAATGCTGTGCTGGTACTGCAGCCTGTAGCTGAAGCATCGACGAGGCATTGCTGCTTTGCTCTTCAGCTATTTTCCACGGGCTCCTCTTTTGAGCTGAGAAGGTGACGATGGTTTCTGCGATACACCTGACAGTCAGGTGTGAGCATGATAGGATGTTTCTGTATTGGCAGGTTTAACAACAACAGCATGCTCTTGTATGGGAACGAGTTGTTCTGTGTGAAGGATCAAACAAAGCAATTAGCCATAGCACAAAAATACAACTGAACTAATTTCAGGTACAAAAATGCAAATCAAAAATGTAAAAACACTGCTTAGTTTTCTTTTTATATAAATAAAATATAGATTAATCATTATAGTTACGAAAGATATTCTGTCAAGATCAGTGAATGATTTTCTTTTATTCTTTGATTAACATTAATGACAGGCAGCACGTTTATTAGGCTGCTGTCTCTTTAACATCAAACGCTGGCATGTGTTTTGGTTTGGAAATCATTTAAAATCACATTAAAATGCAAATGCAGGAATCGTTAAGTAGAAGCAAAATGCACGTGTCTTATCGAATACCCAGTTTTTGGAAATTTAGACCAGTTCTCGATCCTACTTGTTAGTTGTTGGCAGTATGGATAGCAGTCTGCGACTCATGAGAAGCTGTGCAGGCGACTTGAAGTTGTCAACAGGTGTATTCCTATACTCGATTCTGCAATCTGCACAGTCTTCTCAGCCAAACCGTTGCTCTGGGGGTAATGGGGGCTAGTGGTGGTGTGCGAAAAACCCCATGTCTTTGCAAAGTCTTCAAACTCCTTGCCTCGATATTGTGGACCATTGTCGGAGACAAATTTCTCTGGGATGCCATGTCTCGCGAGAATGAGTTTGCTGATGACAGCGGCAGCCGTGGTGGTGCTGAGTTTGTCCAGTTCAAAGAAGCGGCTATAGTAGTCAACTGTAGCCATGTATTCTTCGTGGTTCCAGGTAAAGAGGACGGAAGATATCACCTGCCTTGGTCTGGTTGGGATTTCGTGAGGAATCAGGGGCTCCTTGGTGTCAATGAGACACTGAGTCAATACACATTGACACTTGGTCAATGAGAGTTCGCCTCTTGGGGTTTCAGAAATCGCTGATGTCTGCGGGGCATTTGCTGTGCAGGCGACTTGAAGTTGTCAACAGGTGTATTCCTATACTCGATTCTGCAATCTGCACAGTCTTCTCAGCCAAACCGTTGCTCTGGGGGTAATGGGGGCTAGTGGTGGTGTGCGAAAAACCCCATGTCTTTGCAAAGTCTTCAAACTCCTTGCCTCGATATTGTGGACCATTGTCGGAGACAAATTTCTCTGGGATGCCATGTCTCGCGAGAATGAGTTTGCTGATGACAGCGGCAGCCGTGGTGGTGCTGAGTTTGTCCAGTTCAAAGAAGCGGCTATAGTAGTCAACTGTAGCCATGTATTCTTCGTGGTTCCAGGTAAAGAGGACGGAAGCTATCACCTGCCTTGGTCTGGTTGGGATTTCGTGAGGAATCAGGGGCTCCTTGGTGTCAATGAGATACTGAGTCAATACACATTGACACTTGGTCAATGAGAGTTCGCCTCTTGGGGTTTCAGAAATCGCTGATGTCTGCGGGGCATTTCTTCCTCTCTCCAGGCCATCCATCCAGAACCACCTGTCTGAGCTGGATGAGCTGGCTGTCTGATTCAGTCTCGGCACGGATCTGTTGTCACTGACTGGTACGTTTTTGTATACCATGTGAACCTGCATGTCCATTTCTTCGCTGAGATTGTCGTGCTCTGTCTCTATGGACTTTCTAGAGAGGGTGTCTGCCACAGGAATCTCCTTTTGGCCTGTGTGATGGTAATGTCATATTTCTGGAGTTGCAGAATCATTCTCTGAAGTCGCGGCGGAGCTGCAGCTAGAAGTTTTTTCTTCACTGATTCGAGCGGCTTTTGATCAGACTCCACACTGAGTTCTCGGCCACACTCAGACTGATTAAAGCGCTTGCAGCCGAATAAGACCATGTAGAACTCCTCTATTTGAGCGTAGCTAACTTCACATTCAGTCAGTGACCTTGTCACATAGCGAAGTGGCTTTCCGTCCTGAAGCAGGACTGCACCGAGGCCGTATTGTGCAGTTCTTTCTGTGGGTCATAGTATGCAAGTACTGGTCCAGATTCCTTAGTTACGCGGTCTTTCATTTTTCAACGTGGACAGGTAATTTGCCATTCCCAGGACTGTTTCGAGCTCCGCTTTGCTCTTTGGTGGATCCATGTTTTTTATCACTGCACCCTTTTCAGGGTCTGGCTTGATTCCTTTAGCGCATAAGCAGTGACTGAAGTAGCGAACTTCAGCGGCATTCACGATGCTTTTCTCAAGGTTGAGGTTCATGGCTTTCTCACGAGACCTTTGCCACTTTATGTGAAAGCTGTCATCATGCTCCTTTTTTGGTTCGTCCGTTGCCATCGACGATCGCAACGACACCATTTAGACGTTTGTATGTCTCGTCGATTTTGTGTTGAAATTCATCCTGAGCTGAGATGATGCCAAATGGAAGACGCCGTAATCTGTATAGTCCAAATATAGTGTTAAATGTCGTCAGCTTGGACAATTCCTCTGTTAGTTTATTGCCCAGTACCCTGAACGGGCAATCTAAAACACTGAAGTACTTCGCACCCGTTAGCTTGGGCGTGATGTCTTCTATTGTTGGTAAGGGGTAGTGTGGACGCTTGATTGCTTTATTGAGGTTGCGCGGATTCAAGCATATTCTGAGTTTGCAGGTTCTCAGTTTTCCATCTTGAAACTAACTTCCAGGTTCTCTTTTCCCAGCAGTATATCTGCAAATGCTTGTTCTGTGTCACATGGCTTTTTGCCAGACTGAATCCAGGAAAAACTCTGCAGGTTGGTCTTCCTCATCATGAGAAGCCTCTTTGCCCACTGCCTCTGGCTCTATCCGTGTCCGTGTCTGGGGTTTACTCAGAGCCGATGCTCAGCAGCTTCTCCTGCACTCGTGGAGAGTGAATGCCAAACACAATGCAATCTCTAACTATTTCCTCGCTGTCTGCATAAGCACAGTCTTTCACTAGTAGTCTTAGTTCAGGCACAAATTGCTCAAAACTTTCGTTGGGTCCTTGTACTTGCTCATTAAATGTATATCTGGTGAAAATTGTTCGTTTTGGGCATCACATATGCTTCATACTTGTCGTAGTATGTTTGCAGTAGTACCTTTGCTTTATCTGTCGTCAGTGCCCAAATCTCTTCCTTTTTCTCCTATCCACAGGAGCAAATAACTGCACTTTTCATCTTTTCTTTTTCTTCAATAGACCCGTGAACATGAGCTCTGCATGCTGTCTGAACTAACGCCATGCATCCGGTAAGTTCCCAGGTCATGTGCGGCGATGGTACTCCTGCAAAATCTATTTTAGTTACTTTTCTTCTGACACCATGTCTTATTCTTGGGCGTGCAGTCTGAAATAAGGAGACGAATCACTGGCCAATCCCTGCCAATCTTTTGCCATAGGAACCGCAAATTAGTGTCGCAAATATTCAGTGCTTACTTGAATATTACAGTGGGTTAAATCCGAATTTGGAAAGTTTTTGTCAGGGAGGGTGAGGGATAGATAATTATTCATGCCCAGTGCTAGTGCTTGCTAAGAACCCCCAGTTGAAGCTGTAATAATAGCATACTGGCGAATCAGATTTGGAAAACACTCCATTGCGTATTTGTGTTTGCGCTCTGTGGAGCACCAAAGGTTTCTCTTTACAACATGTTTTTGCAGTGTTAAGGAAAGTAGCCAATCCCAGACAATATCTGTTGATTTCTTGAACAAAGTGGCCAATCAGAAGCATTTAAATTAGAATCCATGCTCTCTATCATTCTTTCATTTCAAATTAATAAAAAAAAATAGCATTGATGTGTAACGAGACTTCATGATGTTATGAGAGACTATTCTGAGAGGCAATATCCAGTGAATTCCGTAACAAGATACACTTTTTTCGTTATTTGCCAAAAATGAAAAAGAATACCAAGTTTTTGTTGTTCCTGTTTGTAGGGCTGCACAATTTGGCCAAAAATGTTGTTTTTATATATGTTATCAATATGACTGCTAATAATTATGATTATTGTTATTACTAAAACATTAAACAAACAATAATTATTGATAATTATTATTAATAATATATTTTACAAAAAATTGCAGCATGAGCTGTTAACTGCAGGAGGCCTATAACTATACATGTTTATATTACCGTTTCATATTTTAATTGTCATTAAAACCGTATTCGATTTACCACGATTTGAACAAATCAGGATAAATAAATACTGTCCAGCATAAAGCACAGTTTTCAGTAACAGTCTTATGTGCGCTGTAACTCCCCAGTATCTCAAAACTCCCACTTGGGAGCTACACACAGCAGAGTAGTTTCGTTTTTGTGTGAAAACATACAAGCTAAGGGAATTATACAAATTAATATATGAATGAAATAATCATATGAATGTACTTCTGAAGATTCTGACTCTCTTCAGAGAAGGCATTTTGTTTTCACCTTCGCTCCATGTAATACCTAATAAAGTAGTGTTTTAATCGCAATACTGCTTTGAGCACGGAGGTTACGAGAAACGGCTGTAATTCTGCTGCTCCATCAGCGCCACCTGCTGTCAGAGAGTGGATTTACAGAGACTTACATTCACATTCAGCCTGTGTGCAGCTGTTTCTGTCTGGCCAAAAAATGGTCAGAATCTGCATGCCCAGCTGTAAATTTTGACCGGTTGATGAAAAACAGGCTTATGTGGATTCTATACATTTAAACAATTCGGATAAGGTGTCTATATTTATTTTTGGAGCAGATAAAATACATATAATCATTTATTAATCAGTTATTAATTTGTAATCATTAATTGTTAATTTAATTATTAATAATTTATTAATCATTAATCATTTTGACTTAACCCTTTGCTTTATTTTAAGGCTGAAATGTGAGGATTACCATTTTATGTAACCTTTTCAAAGGTTTATTTGAACATTTCGACCATGTTATTAGATAAACTGTTCAAATGTTGTCATTTAAAATCCGGACATCATTGGTAATGATATTGTTTTAGTGTTTATGCAAACAAAAGTCTGATTGTTAGCTAATAGGTGGGGATTTACAGTGTTTATCTAGGACGCGCTTCAACGACGTAATGTGGATTTTGTTTTTATTCTTAATATTTATTTTTAATCATTAATTCTTACACACACACACATCTTTAAATTGATTGTTTCTGCACATGACATTGTTATGCCAGTGGCAAAGCACTTTCACTTTCAAAGCACTGAATCATACAGGAATTTAAAAACCTATAGTATATATGCCATGTAAGTAGTGTGACAGAACAGGACAAGAATTTTGCGGTGAAAACCAACATCATGTTTGTAATAAATACTTTAAGACATTTTATCTTTCAAGTCCATAATAACTCTTCCTCCAGCGAAAAAGTGCATCTCCTGTTGTCTCTCACATCTCAGCCACATATCTGTTCAGAGCTGTTTTGGCTTGTAAACGCTGCTTGATCTGTGCAGATTTCTCTCCTGATTCAGACCAGAACACCTTTTCACTGGAGGAAGAGTTATTATGGATTATGGACTTGATGGATTAGTTTCAGCTTTTGTCTTCTCCAGATGTTCACTGATGGACTGGAGTGCTGTGGATTATTGTGATGCTTTTATCAGCTGTTTGGACTCTCATTCTGACGGCACCCATTCACTGCAGAGGATTCAATGGTGAGGAAGTGATGGAATGATACATTTCTCCAAATCTCAATCAAACAATCAATCAATCAAACTTTATTTATAAAGCACTTTAAAAACACAGAAGTGGACCAAAGTGCTGTACAGAAAATTAAAACTCATACAAGACATAAAATACAACTAAAACACATTGAGAGACCATAGAAAAATTAAATAACCAAATATCAAAAGCATTGTAAGCTTGAGACTGCCAGTATATTCATTTATTAAATCTGATAAAGAAACAAACTCATCTACATCTGGGATGGCTTGAGGGTGTGTTTCTTTTTTCTTTTTGTGTGAACTACTCCTTTAATAAATGAATATACTGGCAGTCTCAAGCTTATGATGCTTTTGGGAAATGCAGCCAAGGTAAGTGATAGAAACTGCCAGAAAGAATCGTTTAGGATGACGTTACAGCATCTAGCAGCAGAAGATTACTGGACCATGATAAGCAGCCAAACCCAGTATGATCTGTCAGGTACAGTGACATTATACGTGCCATTTAATTCCTAACACTTTGAAGGCCAGCGGTTCCCTCTCAAGCTTCACTCAACATCGCAGAGCTTTTCTCTGCTTATGGGAACTCCTTCCCTTCCAACTTTTCTTAAAAGTCCTATTGGCTCATGGCAGTTCAGTTGACTGGCCAATTGTTGCAAAGTATGCAAATCGCATGCAAATACTGACAAGCTCGAGAGGTAGTATAAAACACTGCCCCTCGCCAGGAGCCGGATGTGCGGAGGAAGGTGTGGGGTCTCGGGAGGAGGTGCCACGGCCAGCAGAGGAGACCACACCATGACTCCCGCCCGCTGTCAGCTGCCAAGCCGTCGTCCTGACAGCCCGGAGAGGGGGAAGAGTGCGAGAGCGGCCCATCCACCAAGCGCCGCAAACTGTCTCAGAATTGTTCAAATTTGTGTTTGATGAGCACATGTTTTATAAAACTACATACATTCGCACAAAAAGAGCTTTTCCCTCCTCAGTCAATGCGGCACTGCTCGCCCCGCCACAGAGCCGCCACCCACACAGGTTATAGCCACGCAGCACTCGCCAGCGCATCCAACGACCAAGCCGCTAAAGCCACTATGTCAGTTCCTGAGCACCACTAGTGTAGCCAGGAATTACAATGTGGGTGGGCCCAGAGAAAATTGGGTGGGCCTAGCCTAAAATACATCTGTTATGAAAATAGGCCAACACAACTAACAGTTACACCTGCTTGAATTTACATCACCGTTTAATCAGAGCATAAGCCTGTTTGTAATCATAAGCAGTGTTAAAAAAATAATGATAAGAACAGCATGAGCACGGCGGCCACGCCACACACACGTGCATCTGACAGACGCAACACAACACCATCATCAAATCAGCAGGACGGTAGTGATGGACAGTATGTAAAACTCATGTTTGGTCTTAGTCTGGCTCAGCAGCCACATAAACCACATGAAATAAACAACAGTCACTAGGTAACTAACGTTAGGAAAATGTAGATTTTTGTACCTGTACACTGGTGTGTAGGTGGGTGTGGTAGCCTTTAGAGAATGGAGTGCTGCTGGTGATGGAGAAATATGTGAATTAACGTTAGCACTAGCAGAGGTGTTCAGCTCCTTGAGCGTGGAATATGCAGGGATGTTTCATTCATACTCGAAGCCGGAGGGCGCTCTCACGCAGAAAGCTCAAAATGGACTCATAGAAGTAACGTGACGTGCCAGGAAAACCCTAATATGGACAAAGGCATATGTAACGGCATCCAGCGATCTCTGCTGTAGCTAAGGGGATGTTCGCAAACTTATCTTCATCATTATATGGCAAACAAGAAAAAGCAACAACACTTTATTTTTATAGGTAAAGTATTGTGATTATTGCAACAGAATTCACAATGATTAGGCTACCTTCTGAAGCAACTGACTGGGTGGGCCTGACTGACAGGTGGGTGGGCCCAGGCCCACCTGTAGTTACGTGACTGCTGAGCTTTCACATTCAAATAGCTCCGCATCACAGAGGCTTTCTGAGGTTTGCTTTCGAGGGCACAGCGTACCAGTACTCTGTTCTCCCATTTGGGCTGGCTTTAGCCCTACGCACTTTCTCGAAGTGCATGGACGCTCTCGCGCCCCTCAGACCAAGCGGGATGCGTAATCTCTATCTGGATGAGTGGCTGATTTTAGCGCATTAATGGGACACACTAGTCAGCCTTATAGACACACTGCTGGAGTCCCTAGAGCTATGTGTCAACATACAGAAGAGCATTCTTGCCCCGAGTCAGTCCATTACATATTTGGGAGTGTGTTTCAACTCGGTGGAGATGCGCGCCCGCCTCTTCAATGCGCTATTTCTGACTGGGCAGCTCT
>NW_015506037.1:388166-393350 GCF_001515645.1 Sinocyclocheilus grahami | reverse complement strand
AGAGCTGCCCAGTCAGAAATAGCGCATTGAAGAGGCGGGCGCGCATCTCCACCGAGTTGAAACACACTCCCAAATATGTAATGGACTGACTCGGGGCAAGAATGCTCTTCTGTATGTTGACACATAGCTCTAGGGACTCCAGCAGTGTGTCTATAAGGCTGACTAGTGTGTCCCATTAATGCGCTAAAATCAGCCACTCATCCAGATAGAGATTACGCATCCCGCTTGGTCTGAGGGGCGCGAGAGCGTCCATGCACTTCGAGAAAGTGCGTAGGGCTAAAGCCAGCCCAAATGGGAGAACAGAGTACTGGTACGCTGTGCCCTCGAAAGCAAACCTCAGAAAGCCTCTGTGATGCGGAGCTATTTGAATGTGAAAGCTCAGCAGTCACGTAACTACAGGTGGGCCTGGGCCCACCCACCTGTCAGTCAGGCCCACCCAAGTCAGTTGCTTCAGAAGATAGCCTAATCATTGTGAATTCTGTTGCAATAATCACAATACTTTACCTATAAAAATAAAGTGTTGTTGCTTTTTCTTGTTTGCCATATAATGATGAAGATAAGTTTGCGAACATCCCCTTAGCTACAGCAGAGATCGCTGGATGCCGTTACATATGCCTTTGTCCATATTAGGGTTTTCCTGGCATGTCACGTTACTTCTATGAGTCCATTTTGAGCTTTCTGCGTGAGAGCGCCCTCCGGCTTCGAGTATGAATGAAACATCCCTGCATATTCCACGCTCAAGGAGCTGAACACCTCTGCTAGTGCTAACGTTAATTCACATATTTCTCCATCACCAGCAGCACTCCATTCTCTAAAGGCTACCACACCCACCTACACACCAGTGTACAGGTACAAAAATCTACATTTTCCTAACGTTAGTTACCTAGTGACTGTTGTTTATTTCATGTGGTTTATGTGGCTGCTGAGCCAGACTAAGACCAAACATGAGTTTTACATACTGTCCATCACTACCGTCCTGCTGATTTGATGATGGTGTTGTGTTGCGTCTGTCAGATGCACGTGTGTGTGGCGTGGCCGCCGTGCTCATGCTGTTCTTATCATTATTTTTTTAACACTGCTTATGATTACAAACAGGCTTATGCTCTGATTAAACGGTGATGTAAATTCAAGCAGGTGTAACTGTTAGTTGTGTTGGCCTATTTTCATAACAGATGTATTTTAGGCTAGGCCCACCCAATTTTTTCTGGGCCCACCCACATTGTAATTCCTGGCTACACTAGTGGTGCTCAGGAACTGACATAGTGGCTTTAGCGGCTTGGTCGTTGGATGCGCTGGCGAGTGCTGCGTGGCTATAACCTGTGTGGGTGGTGGCTCTGCGGCGGGGCGAGCAGTGCCGCATTGACTGAGGAGGGAAAAGCTCTTTTTGTGCGAATGTATGTAGTTTTATAAAACATGTGCTCATCAAACACAAATTTGAACAATTCTGAGACAGTTTGCGGCGCTTGGTGGATGGGCCGCTCTCGCACTCTTCCCCCTCTCCGGGCTGTCAGGACGACGGCTTGGCAGCTGACAGCGGGCGGGAGTCATGGTGTGGTCTCCTCTGCTGGCCGTGGCACCTCCTCCCGAGACCCCACACCTTCCTCCGCACATCCGGCTCCTGGCGAGGGGCAGTGTTTTATACTACCTCTCGAGCTTGTCAGTATTTGCATGCGATTTGCATACTTTGCAACAATTGGCCAGTCAACTGAACTGCCATGAGCCAATAGGACTTTTAAGAAAAGTTGGAAGGGAAGGAGTTCCCATAAGCAGAGAAAAGCTCTGCGATGTTGAGTGAAGCTTGAGAGGGAACCGCTGGCCTTCAAAGTGTTAGGAATTAAATGGCACGTATAATGTCACTGTACCTGACAGATCATACTGGGTTTGGCTGCTTATCATGGTCCAGTAATCTTCTGCTGCTAGATGCTGTAACGTCATCCTAAACGATTCTTTCTGGCAGTTTCTATCACTTACCTTGGCTGCATTTCCCAAAAGCATCATAAGCTTGAGACTGCCAGTATATTCATTTATTAAATCTGATAAAGAAACAAACTCATCTACATCTGGGATGGCTTGAGGGTGTGTTTCTTTTTTCTTTTTGTGTGAACTACTCCTTTAATAAATGAATATACTGGCAGTCTCAAGCTTATGATGCTTTTGGGAAATGCAGCCAAGGTAAGTGATAGAAACTGCCAGAAAGAATCGTTTAGGATGACGTTACAGCATCTAGCAGCAGAAGATTACTGGACCATGATAAGCAGCCAAACCCAGTATGATCTGTCAGGTACAGTGACATTATACGTGCCATTTAATTCCTAACACTTTGAAGGCCAGCGGTTCCCTCTCAAGCTTCACTCAACATCGCAGAGCTTTTCTCTGCTTATGGGAACTCCTTCCCTTCCAACTTTTCTTAAAAGTCCTATTGGCTCATGGCAGTTCAGTTGACTGGCCAATTGTTGCAAAGTATGCAAATCGCATGCAAATACTGACAAGCTCGAGAGGTAGTATAAAACACTGCCCCTCGCCAGGAGCCGGATGTGCGGAGGAAGGTGTGGGGTCTCGGGAGGAGGTGCCACGGCCAGCAGAGGAGACCACACCATGACTCCCGCCCGCTGTCAGCTGCCAAGCCGTCGTCCTGACAGCCCGGAGAGGGGGAAGAGTGCGAGAGCGGCCCATCCACCAAGCGCCGCAAACTGTCTCAGAATTGTTCAAATTTGTGTTTGATGAGCACATGTTTTATAAAACTACATACATTCGCACAAAAAGAGCTTTTCCCTCCTCAGTCAATGCGGCACTGCTCGCCCCGCCACAGAGCCGCCACCCACACAGGTTATAGCCACGCAGCACTCGCCAGCGCATCCAACGACCAAGCCGCTAAAGCCACTATGTCAGTTCCTGAGCACCACTAGTGTAGCCAGGAATTACAATGTGGGTGGGCCCAGAGAAAATTGGGTGGGCCTAGCCTAAAATACATCTGTTATGAAAATAGGCCAACACAACTAACAGTTACACCTGCTTGAATTTACATCACCGTTTAATCAGAGCATAAGCCTGTTTGTAATCATAAGCAGTGTTAAAAAAATAATGATAAGAACAGCATGAGCACGGCGGCCACGCCACACACACGTGCATCTGACAGACGCAACACAACACCATCATCAAATCAGCAGGACGGTAGTGATGGACAGTATGTAAAACTCATGTTTGGTCTTAGTCTGGCTCAGCAGCCACATAAACCACATGAAATAAACAACAGACACTAGGTAACTAACGTTAGGAAAATGTAGATTTTTGTACCTGTACACTGGTGTGTAGGTGGGTGTGGTAGCCTTTAGAGAATGGAGTGCTGCTGGTGATGGAGAAATATGTGAATTAACGTTAGCACTAGCAGAGGTGTTCAGCTCCTTGAGCGTGGAATATGCAGGGATGTTTCATTCATACTCGAAGCCGGAGGGCGCTCTCACGCAGAAAGCTCAAAATGGACTCATAGAAGTAACGTGACATGCCAGGAAAACCCTAATATGGACAAAGGCATATGTAACGGCATCCAGCGATCTCTGCTGTAGCTAAGGGGATGTTCGCAAACTTATCTTCATCATTATATGGCAAACAAGAAAAAGCAACAACACTTTATTTTTATAGGTAAAGTATTGTGATTATTGCAACAGAATTCACAATGATTAGGCTATCTTCTGAAGCAACTGACTTGGGTGGGCCTGACTGACAGGTGGGTGGGCCCAGGCCCACCTGTAGTTACGTGACTGCTGAGCTTTCACATTCAAATAGCTCCGCATCACAGAGGCTTTCTGAGGTTTGCTTTCGAGGGCACAGCGTACCAGTACTCTGTTCTCCCATTTGGGCTGGCTTTAGCCCTACGCACTTTCTCGAAGTGCATGGACGCTCTCGCGCCCCTCAGACCAAGCGGGATGCGTAATCTCTATCTGGATGAGTGGCTGATTTTAGCGCATTAATGGGACACACTAGTCAGCCTTATAGACACACTGCTGGAGTCCCTAGAGCTATGTGTCAACATACAGAAGAGCATTCTTGCCCCGAGTCAGTCCATTACATATTTGGGAGTGTGTTTCAACTCGGTGGAGATGCGCGCCCGCCTCTTCAATGCGCTATTTCAGACTGGGCAGCTCTGTTCACTTGAAGGAATTTCAGAGGCTGCTGGGACTCATGGCAGCAGCAGCAGTGGTATATCATCTGGGTTTACTACACATGCGCCCGCTGCAGTTATGGCTGAAATCTCGAGTCCCATGGAGGGCGTGGACTTCGGGCCGTTTGCGCATCGCGGTCAAAGCTCTGAGGCTGTGGCGCAACCCGGATTTCTTTAGCCGGGGGGTTCCCCTGGGCTTGGTGATGTCGCCCATTGTGGTCATGACGGATGCATCGACTGCAGTGTGCGAAGGCATGCCGGCTACGGGGCTGTGGTCAGAACCTCCACCACTTGGAGCTGGAAGCAGTGTTCTTAGCGCTAAAGGATTTTCGGCCACAGCTATAACAGCGGCCTGGTACTGATTCGCACCAACAACATGTCTGTGGTTTTGTACATAAATCACCAAGGGGGGTGTGTGCTCCATGGTGTTGTACAAGCAGGCAGCGAATCTCCTGTTATGGGCGAACAGTCACTTTCTCTCCATCAGAGCAGCGCACATCCCTGGTCTCCTGAAATGCAAGGCGGACATGCTTTCGAGGAAGGGGATGTATCAAGGAGAGTGGAGGTTGCATGCTGAGCCAGTTCAGATGCTTTGGGGCTGCTTTGAACAGTGGAGGTG
Source organism: Sinocyclocheilus grahami (assembly GCF_001515645.1). NCBI lineage: Eukaryota > Metazoa > Chordata > Actinopteri > Cypriniformes > Cyprinidae > Sinocyclocheilus > Sinocyclocheilus grahami. The sequence goes on along the minus strand of NW_015506037.1, from coordinate 388,572 downwards.
GACTTGTTCGTGACGAGCGAGAATGCGCATTGCCCGCTGTTCTTCTCTCTGTCTCACTCCCCGCTGGAAGGAGATGCTGTGACATCGTGCTGGCCAGCAGCCAGGCTGTATGCTTTTCCTCCGATCAAGACATTGCCGCTGGTGTTATGCAAAATCAGGGAGGAGGGGACTTCGGATACTCGTTGACCCGAACTGGCCGAACCAGCCTTGGTTCCAGGACCCCTGACAGAGCTGCTGGTGGCACCGCCCTGGCCGATCTCCATCAGGTAGGATCTGCTGTCTCAAACGAGTGGCTCGGTGTGGCACCCGAACCCAGAGATATGGAGCCTTCATGTGTGGCTGCTTCAGGGATATCAGAGGAGCTGACCGCCCTGCATTCTCGGGTGCTTGACATACTCTCGGGGGC
>NW_015506037.1:380524-386053 GCF_001515645.1 Sinocyclocheilus grahami | reverse complement strand
TAAACAACAGACACTAGGTAACTAACGTTAGGAAAATGTAGATTTTTGTACCTGTACACTGGTGTGTAGGTGGGTGTGGTAGCCTTTAGAGAATGGAGTGCTGCTGGTGATGGAGAAATATGTGAATTAACGTTAGCACTAGCAGAGGTGTTCAGCTCCTTGAGCGTGGAATATGCAGGGATGTTTCATTCATACTCGAAGCCGGAGGGCGCTCTCACGCAGAAAGCTCAAAATGGACTCATAGAAGTAACGTGACATGCCAGGAAAACCCTAATATGGACAAAGGCATATGTAACGGCATCCAGCGATCTCTGCTGTAGCTAAGGGGATGTTCGCAAACTTATCTTCATCATTATATGGCAAACAAGAAAAAGCAACAACACTTTATTTTTATAGGTAAAGTATTGTGATTATTGCAACAGAATTCACAATGATTAGGCTATCTTCTGAAGCAACTGACTTGGGTGGGCCTGACTGACAGGTGGGTGGGCCCAGGCCCACCTGTAGTTACGTGACTGCTGAGCTTTCACATTCAAATAGCTCCGCATCACAGAGGCTTTCTGAGGTTTGCTTTCGAGGGCACAGCGTACCAGTACTCTGTTCTCCCATTTGGGCTGGCTTTAGCCCTACGCACTTTCTCGAAGTGCATGGACGCTCTCGCGCCCCTCAGACCAAGCGGGATGCGTAATCTCTATCTGGATGAGTGGCTGATTTTAGCGCATTAATGGGACACACTAGTCAGCCTTATAGACACACTGCTGGAGTCCCTAGAGCTATGTGTCAACATACAGAAGAGCATTCTTGCCCCGAGTCAGTCCATTACATATTTGGGAGTGTGTTTCAACTCGGTGGAGATGCGCGCCCGCCTCTTCAATGCGCTATTTCAGACTGGGCAGCTCTGTTCACTTGAAGGAATTTCAGAGGCTGCTGGGACTCATGGCAGCAGCAGCAGTGGTATATCATCTGGGTTTACTACACATGCGCCCGCTGCAGTTATGGCTGAAATCTCGAGTCCCATGGAGGGCGTGGACTTCGGGCCGTTTGCGCATCGCGGTCAAAGCTCTGAGGCTGTGGCGCAACCCGGATTTCTTTAGCCGGGGGGTTCCCCTGGGCTTGGTGATGTCGCCCATTGTGGTCATGACGGATGCATCGACTGCAGTGTGCGAAGGCATGCCGGCTACGGGGCTGTGGTCAGAACCTCCACCACTTGGAGCTGGAAGCAGTGTTCTTAGCGCTAAAGGATTTTCGGCCACAGCTATAACAGCGGCCTGGTACTGATTCGCACCAACAACATGTCTGTGGTTTTGTACATAAATCACCAAGGGGGGTGTGTGCTCCATGGTGTTGTACAAGCAGGCAGCGAATCTCCTGTTATGGGCGAACAGTCACTTTCTCTCCATCAGAGCAGCGCACATCCCTGGTCTCCTGAAATGCAAGGCGGACATGCTTTCGAGGAAGGGGATGTATCAAGGAGAGTGGAGGTTGCATGCTGAGCCAGTTCAGATGCTTTGGGGCTGCTTTGAACAGTGGAGGTGGACTTGTTCGTGACGAGCGAGAATGCGCATTGCCCGCTGTTCTTCTCTCTGTCTCACTCCCCGCTGGAAGGAGATGCTGTGACATCGTGCTGGCCAGCAGCCAGGCTGTATGCTTTTCCTCCGATCAAGACATTGCCGCTGGTGTTATGCAAAATCAGGGAGGAGGGGACTTCGGATACTCGTTGACCCGAACTGGCCGAACCAGCCTTGGTTCCAGGACCCCTGACAGAGCTGCTGGTGGCACCGCCCTGGCCGATCTCCATCAGGTAGGATCTGCTGTCTCAAACGAGTGGCTCGGTGTGGCACCCGAACCCAGAGATATGGAGCCTTCATGTGTGGCTGCTTCAGGGATATCAGAGGAGCTGACCGCCCTGCATTCTCGTGTGCTTGACATACTCTCGGAGGCGCGGGCACCCTCCATGAGGCGTTTGTATGCTCTAAAATGGGGAGTGTTTGTGGTGCTGTGATGTTCACATTGACCCGGCGGCTTGCTCCGTGTCGGATGTTCTGCATTTTCTTCAGTACAGGCTGGATAATGGTTGTCCGCCGTCAACACTGAAAGTCTATGTGGCCGCTATTGCCTCGTTTCGTTCCCCACTGAGCGGGCAATCGATCGGTAGGCACGTGCTGGTGGTGAGTTTTAAGAGTGCGAGGAGATTGCACCCCCTACGTCCGCCTTCAGTCCCTCCCTGGGACCTAGAGGTGGTGTTATTAAGAGCTCTTTCACAGCCACAATTCGAGCCTTTGGCATTCATTGCTATAAATGGATAATAATCTCTCAAGACTGCACTTCTTCTTGTCCTTGCTTCGGCTAAGCGCGTAGGGGGTTTACAAGCGTATTCTGTGGATAGCGATTGTATTTGCCTTGGACCCGGTGACTGTAGTGTCATTCTCCGGCCGAGACTGTGTTACGTGCCTAAATCGCTATCTACTCCCTTCAGAGTGCAGACTGTTTCACTGTCTGCCCTGTCTTCTGAGTCATCGACCTTGTGTGATGCTGACGCTCAGATTCGGTGTGCCCCGTCAGGGCTTTGAGGATTTACATTGACCATTCGGCCAGCTTTCGGCAGTCTGACCAGTTTTTCGTATGCTACGGTGGTTGTATGAAGGGCCGGGCCGTGTCAGCATATCAGTTGCTGTATCAAACTTTGAAAACCAGAGATGAAGATGCAATTCTAGTTTAGAGGACAGACTCAGTCCCATTTTAGACAGTTTTGGCCAAGCACTGCCAGAGAAACTTTAACAACTTCACTGTGTGACAACTAGCCCCATGTTCATATTCCATGACAGTGTAGTTATACCTAGAGAGGAGCAGAGCTGTATGCATTTATGAGCCGACATGTTGTAATTGTTGAGTTATTGTTACTGAGGTGAATGCAGTGAAATTAGATTTTTACATCCCAAACGATCAAAGCTGTTTGACAGATCACACCAGAAGACTACGAGGAGCGTGTGTTTCCTTCTCAGTCACGTCACGCCTGTGTTTCTGTCAATGATTCGTCTGCCCTGTAGATCACTCGTTTACTCATTAAAGTGCACATACTCTCACTTCACATGACTGCAGGAAAGTCTAGAAGCGTCTGTGATGCTGTCGGTGGGGTGATAGTTAGCAGAAGGCCCAAACCAGTGATGAAGATCTGATGCTGCTGCAGGGACGTCATACAGCTCTCTCACATGCCAGGGTTTCTTCAGCTCTTAAAACTGTATCAGAAAGACAAATTAAAGCCTTAGAAACTCTGAGCAGAAAGTCTTGAATTCATTAAATGTTACATGTATTGCAAAAAAAAAAAAACCTTCCTCTGTATTTTTTCATATAAATATGCAAATGTTCTTAAATCAAGGTACATTTATTTGAGATGCAAAATTAACATATGAAGTCTTGTTTCGTAAATTGAACCAAATAAAGCGAGTTGATGCTTTAAACAAGAACTAATATCTGAAATTGGGTATGAAAATGTGTTTTCCTTTCAGTGAAGCTGATTTTTTCATTGCCAGATATTTATTCTTGCTTTAAGCATAAACTCACTTCACTTTGATCTAGGGATGCACCGATACCACTTTTTCCAGTACTCGCCCGATACGATACTTTTATTTTTGGTACTTGCCGATACTTGCAATATTTTTTATTGCATTTGTACTAGGGGTGGCACAATACCACTTTTTAAGTTCTTAGTATCGAACAATACCGATACCGATCCGATACAAGCACAGTTTTTTTTTTCTATACTTAATAATATTTCTATATAATTTTTTTAAATTTCTATATTTCGATTATGTGTTGACCTGATCATCACTCTTTTGTGTTACACACAATCTACTAAATATAGACAACTTCATTATAAAAATAAATAAATAAATAAATAAAAAAATATATATAATCATAATCTATGAGAAAAATACTAGGTTAATGGATAATTCAGCAGCAAAAGTTAATCTACAAAAATGATGAGTTCACAATAGTTTTATAAAATCTAAACATTTAGAGAAAAAACGTTATTTAGTGGGGAACAAATGTAAGTAAATTGGTGTAATCTGGTAAAATGTTACACATTGCTCTTTGTATTGTAATATACATTCATGAAAAGTAAATATAATTATATATAAATATATGCAATAAATTAAATACATTTCTTTTACATTTATAGCACAGTAATGAGGCAGCAACATATGATAGATAAGACAGAACAAGAAAGGCTATTAACAATCTTTCATTGCACAAAAGTACCCTATTATAACATGAAAGGCTCCAATACGGAGCGGCACCAAGTGCTCATGCGCATCCCGTGCACAGAATGATGCGCTAGAAGCAACACAGAGTCACAGCACTCCGCATAGAGAAGCTCAAAGCACAAAGTGAAGAGGGTTTTGATGCGTAGTGTATTATATCTGTGCGATAGTTTATTGAGCCTTTTCTTTTAACAGTTTTACATTTTAGTTACTGTGTGCGTGAAGATCTATTCACAGTGCTCTGTACGCCAGTGTAGTTAACTCTAACAGACACCTGGTAGAAAGTAACATGATTTAGAATTAGCACTAAACTCCAGCAAGATAAAATCCTTATATGCAAAACCATTGATCTTTATCTGCAGATCAAGTTTCGTCGTCTTGACTGTCCTAACCGAACGCGATGCGCAGCTTGAACGCTGAATGGAGGATGACAGACAGCCGCCGCGGAGAGAAGAGTTTACGTGAACTTGAATTTAAGGACTTAAATATTCATCTGTACCTCACATTAAACTATGGAACGGCTTCAGAACACTTGAAATATAGTGTATGGAAACTTTATGGTGCTTTATAATGTTTTGTGCCTTTCGTGGGGCTTAACAATAACACAGAATAGTATACGCACTATATCGGATTTGGATCAGTCTTGTCTGACCGATACCCCGATCCGGCAGAAAGTGGCAGTATCGGAGCAATACCGATACTGAATATCGGATCGGCACACCCCTAATTTGTACATTTTTACTCCAGTCTTCAGTGTCACATGATCTTCAGAAATCATTCTAATATGCTGCTCAAGAAACATTTATTATTATTATTATTATTAATAATAATTAAAACAGTTGAGTACATCTTTCTCAGGATTCTTTGATGAACAGAAAGATCCAAAGATCAGCATTTATCTGAAATAAAAAGCTTTTGTAACATTATACACTATACCATTCAGAAGCTTGCAGTCAGTATCATTTTATTTTTGGGGGAAAAATTGTAGAAATTAATATTCTTATTTAGCAAGTATGCTTTATATTGATCAAAAGTGATGATAAAGACATTTATAATGTTAGAAAAGATTTATATTTCTGATAAATGCTGTATTATATTTCTGCTGAACTTTCTATTCATCAAAGAAACCTGAAAAAATACTACTCAGATGCTTTCAACAACAACAACAACAACAACATAATAATAATAATCAGAAATGTTTCTTGAGCAGCAGAGCAGCATATTATACTGATTTCTGAAGATCATGTGACACTGAAGACTGGAGTAA
>NW_015506037.1:377094-379927 GCF_001515645.1 Sinocyclocheilus grahami | reverse complement strand
TGCAAATCTTAACTTGTTATATTGTTGCAAAAAAGTACACTATATCACCGTCCAGCAGTAATCTGCTGAATGTGACTGAGGCATGAAAATAATACAAACATTAACATCGTGATTTTCTGTAAAGCTGCTTTGCAACAATGTGTTTTGTAAAAAAAGTGCTGTACAACTAGGTTTGACTTTGACTTGTCTGATCTTCAGAGTCTCGTGTTTGTCAAACAGTTCAAACAAAACGTACACAAGACACTCTAGCCACCTTAGCAACCACTCGGAGCGCCTTAGCAACCGTCTAGCAAGCCATACATTCATTTAAAGTCCTTCAGATCAGTCTTGAAACTCCTGTAAGTCCATGAGGCCTGTGTGAGCCGAGCGAGCATGACTTGTCTTGGCGAATCTTTCTTTCCGGTGTGATCTGACTGTGTCTTAACGCTCACAAACATCCCACAATACGGTTCGAGTGGGAAATGAGATTTTCTGCTGGGACTTAGCCTGCAGATGACGTGAGTAATGATGTTAGACGTGTGTCATGTGACGGTGTGTCTGGTTTCTCCGTTTACCTCGTTCCTGTCTCAGACACATTGAATTATACAGTAACTGCAGGATGTAGAATCATAATCAGAGCTTGCATCATCATAATCATTGCAACAAATCTTATTGATGTTCACTTCAACCTGGAATAAACTAACTTCTAAAAGTCTTTTGAGCAGTGTTGGGGGTAGTAACACATTACAAGTAACACGAGTTATGTAATCAGATTACTCTTTTCAAGAAACTAGTACAGTAACGCATTACTTTTACATTTACAGTGAAATATCGGAGTTACTTTTTCAAATAAGTAACACAAGTTACTTTTGTTATTGACTGATATCTCTCCTGTCCCGTGTTGAGAGAAATCAGGAATATAAATTTGAGCAGTGTTGGGGGTAGTAACACATTACAAGTAACACGAGTTACGTAATCAGATTACTCTTTTCAAGAAACTAGTAAAGTAACGCATTACTTTTACATTTACAGTGAAATATCGGAGTTACTTTTTCAAATAAGTAACACAAGTTACTTTTGTTATTGACTGATATCTCTCCTGTCCCGTGTTGAGAGAAATCAGGATTGCGATGCAGAGACACTTCCTTCAGATTGAGGCTCATTCATTTCACTTTTTGTGTCAAATGGCCTTTACAGTTGCCAAAAATATAACTTTTGGATTTCTTTGTTATTAAATGTAAAAAGTAAGCCCAGCCCAGGTGACAAAAAGTAACGCGATATTAACATAATGGATTACTTTCCATAAAAAGTAACTAAGTAATGCAATCAGTTACTTTATGGAGTAACGCAGTATTGTAATTATTACTGTAAAAAGTAAATTCCCCCAACGCTGCTTTTGAGTATGACAGAGGAATGAGAGTGCTTGCCTTTTCAGTCTATTGTCCATTTTCAGTGAGAAGCCCTGTTCTCTAAAGTGTAGTCAGTTTTTGATGGTGTCAAATATATCAAGTTTATTTTTTTTTGGAAGCAAAAGCCGATTATCTTTCAGACTGAGCTTTCGTCTGATTTTGCCGTTGGGATGCAGATGTGGAAGTTAGACGTGTTAACTGGTATAGTAATTAGTTAGTTGTCATGTTCATTATAAGTGACTGGGCTTGTTTTTCACCAGCATGCTGGTGTTGTTTTGTGCGGTTTCAAAATACAGTGGCGTACTCGTGTGTAGTGTCGACACGCACAGCTCAGTAAAGCATGATTCTTCTCAATCCAGCGTTCATGAGCACAGAAAGGGGTTTGACATGGCTTGTTCGTATGAGACGAGCTGCTGTTATCAGTCCTGTTGCTGAGATAAGAGCAGCACCGGACACTGCGCTGTCGCTGGACCCATCGATCTCCAGTCATTCAGAGAAGTGAAGAATTGCCAAAGGAAATGTTTCCCAGCGACTGATATCGGCTCATTTGCCGTCTCGGTCAAACACGTCTGAGTGACTGAATGCTTCCAGAGCACTTTCTCTAGAAAAGCTTCAACGCACCTCATTAATGGCACACAATATCTGACCGTATGAGACACGCAAACCCACACAGCAGGAGACACACAACCAACTAATCGTCTAACTAATTAGTTTCGTCTAGTACTACACTCTTTTCATAACCCAATACAGTATTTTAGCAGTAGTATCTATTTAATATAAAATGGTCACATAAAGTTTCAATGAATTTGGATTACACAGTTTTAACATAAACTAATAAACTTAATGTGATGCATATTTGTCAGCCGTACATAAATGAAACAGGTCAGATTTCTGTAATTGTACGAATAAAGTAAATGTGTTTTAAATACACAATAACCAGCTATATATATTTATCATCAATAAATCTTATTTGTGTGTATGCAAGTGAATATTGCTTGTTCCACACTTAGACATATTTAACCATCTTCATGCTTCAGAAAACTGTTTTCTCATTTTTTGATTATTCTTGGCAATTTAAACCAAATAAAAATGTGAATAAAAATAGAATCAACATTAAGCAGCCTAAACATTTAAATTAAAATGCATGCAAATTTAAAAAAAATGCAAATTTCATGCATTCATTATTTAAATGGAATAAATTTGATGCAAATAGTTAATAAAAAGCTGTAAACCATGATTTTTTGAATGCAGAAATCTGACCTGTTTTATTTATGTATGACTGACAAATAGCTAGCTGTTCATTATAATCAGTCTGATGTATTTTTCATGAACTGCAGTAGCTGGGAGGTCAGTAGCTCTGCGTGTGTGTGTTCGCGTGTGTGTGTGTGTGTGTGTGTTCGCACGTGCGTGTGTGTGAGAGAGAGAGTGTGTGTGTGTGTGTGTGT
>NW_015506037.1:374227-376377 GCF_001515645.1 Sinocyclocheilus grahami | reverse complement strand
GTGTGTGTGTGTGTGAGAGTGTGTGTGTGTGTGTGTCTGTGAGAGAGAGTGAGAGAGTGTTTGTGTGTGTTCGTGTGTGTGCTGTGCATGTGTGTTCGCCCGCTTGTGTATGTGTGTGTGTGTGTGTGTTAGTGTGTGAGGCTGATTGTTGTCGTTCCTGTAGAAACTTGGGCGTCTTTTACTGACTTTACCTTGACAGATAAGAAGAAAGGTCTGTGAGCTCAGCCCTTGTCTTCTGGGATGTTCTCTGTGAATTTGTTTATGGAAGCGGACGTTGAACAGGACGTGTCCACAGTGTCCAGTTCTTCCACAGATCCTCCGTCTGGCCTTGGTTGTGTCCGCGGTGAAGCAGGTGCGGTTGGTGACAGATGACACGTGCGCTGCCGCACATGTGAGTTAATGGTCACCAGAGCACTTGATCTGTGTTGACACATGCTTTAGGTGAAGGTTCTTGCAGATAAACAGGTAAGGTAAACACGGGAACGGCGAGGAGCGTCCAGTAGGAGCACCAATCGCCGCCGCTCTACAGCATGGCAACATCCCCCTGTAAGTCCAGCGCCCTGTGGGAAAGGAGATGTGGCCGCTGCTCGTGTGTTGATAAGGGGCCGATACGAGCGGAGAGACCATGAGTTCAGATGGGTCTGAGGCCTGGAGGAGCTCCTGTGGACAGAGAGCAGCTTTATGACCGACACTAAAGTTTCTGCCGTATTTCTTTTTTCTTGAAATTTTGTAACTCTTTCTCGTATACAAATATGTGTCATTAAGGTACCAGTATGAACTTGTAGGGGTAAGAAAAGTTACAAATATATACTTTTTAAAAAAAGAATACAGATTTTGTTCTTGCTGTTTTCTGAGATTGTATAGATGAGTTTTGGAAAATTGCTGTAATTCAGTTGCCATGTAGCAAAACAGCAACAAACAAACACGTTGTTGAAACTTATTAGAACAAATATTACAAGAAAACAAATTATTACACAATATCATCACTCCTTTTTTGTGTAAGATAATATACAACCACTAATAAAGAAAAAGTAAAGAAAAAACAGACAAAGCAAAATAAATAAATACATTAAATAAATAAAATATACATAAATTATATAAACATAACACAATATAAACATAATCATATTAAACAGAAGACTTAAGTAAACTATAAAATGATTCCATTTACTAAAATAATTACTTTTCTCAGAACATCAAATTTTTTCCAATTTCAGAAAAAACATGGTATCCACTAGCCGTTGAGAGATGTTTGGAAGCTTGTTAGATTTCCAATGGAGCAAAATACAGTGTCTAGCTAATAAGGAGGTAAAAGATAAAATATCCAATTGTTTAGAATTAAACTGAGACCAAATCTTTGATACCCCAAAGATTGCTATAGCGGGGCAACATTCAATTCTAACTTTCATCACCTCAGACACAGTGGTAAAACAATTAAGTCAGTCAGTCACTTTTATTTATATAGCGCTTTTAACAATTCAGATTGTCAAAGCAGCTTTACAGTATTAAATAGGAAAATAGTGTGTCAATAATGCAAAAGGACAATAGTAAACACTCAATCTTCAGTTAAAGGCAGTTCATCATTGAATTCAGTGATGTAATCATCCAGCTCAGTTCAGTTTAAATAGTATCTTTGCAATCAACTCAACGATATCGCTGGACATTAAGTGTCCCCAACTAAGCAAGCCAGAGGCGACAGCGGCAAGGAACCAAAACTCCATCGGTGACAGAATGGAGAAAAAACCTTGGGAGAAACCAGGCTCAGTCGGGGGCCAGTTCTCCTCTGACCAGACGAACCAGCAGTTCAATTCCAGGCTGCAGCAAAGTTAGATTGTGCAGAGGACTCATCTGGTTCCTGTGGTCTTGTCCCGGTGGTCGTCTGAGACAAGGTCTTTACAGGGGATCTGTATCTGGGGCTCATCTAGTTGTCCTGGTCTGCGCTGACATTCAGGGCTGTAGAGGTCATCTCTAGGTGCTGATCCACCATCTGATCTGAATACGTACTGGATCCGGGTGACTGCAGTGTGACCATGTGACCATCACACGGACTGCATCTGGTGGCTACGGTGACCTCGGAATAAGAAAGAAACAGACTAATATTAGCGTAGATGCGTAGATGCCAGCGATGTAGCAAGTACATCGGGTGTTAT
>NW_015506037.1:369522-369820 GCF_001515645.1 Sinocyclocheilus grahami | reverse complement strand
TGACAATAGTAAACACTCATTTTTCAGTTAAAGGCAGTTCATCATTGAATTGATATCATCATCCAGCTCAGTTCAGTTTAAATAGTGTCTGTGCAATCAACTCAACGATATCGCTGGACATTAAGTGTCCCCAACTAAGCAAGCCAGAGGCGACAGCGGCAAGGAACCAAAACTCCATCGGTGACAGAATGGAGAAAAAACCTTGGGAGAAACCAGGCTCAGTCGGGGGCCAGTTCTCCTCTGACCAGACGAACCAGCAGTTCAATTCCAGGCTGCAGCAAAGTTAGATTGTGCAGAG
>NW_015506037.1:369098-369488 GCF_001515645.1 Sinocyclocheilus grahami | reverse complement strand
GAGACAAGGTCTTTACAGGGGATCTGTATCTGGGGCTCATCTAGTTGTCCTGGTCTGCGCTGACATTCAGGGCTGTAGAGGTCATCTCTAGGTGCTGATCCACCATCTGATCTGAATACGTACTGGATCCGGGTGACTGCAGTGTGACCATCTCATCTGGACACGGACTGCATCTGGTGGCTACGGTGACCTCGGAATAAGAAAGAAACAGACTAATATTAGCGTAGATGCCATTCTTCTAATGATGTAGCAAGTACATTGTGTGTTATGGGAAGTGTTCCCGGTTCTGGTTGACCTAATTAATGCAGCCTAACAATCCTTTAACGGATTTGAATATTAGAAGCGTATTAGTGTGTTATGTGTAAGCCAGGTTAAAGAGATGGGTCTTTA
>NW_015506037.1:363524-369088 GCF_001515645.1 Sinocyclocheilus grahami | reverse complement strand
TCTAGATTTAAACTGCAAGAGTGTGTCTGCCTCCCGAACAATGTTAGGTAGATTATTCCAGAGTTTGAGCGCTAAATAAGGATCTGCCGCCCGCAGTTGATTTTGATATTCTAGGTATTATCAAATGGCCAGAGTTTTGAGAACGCAGCGGACGTGAAGGACTGTAGTGCAATAAGAGCTTGCTCAGGTAATGAGCTAAACCATTCAGGGCTTTATAAGTAATAAGCAAGATTTTAAAATCTATAGGATGTTTAATAGGGAGTCAGTGCAGTGTTGACAGAACCGGGCTAATATGCTCATACTTCCTGGTTCTAGTAAGAACTCTAGCTGCTGCATTTTGGACCAGATGGAGTTTGTTTATTAAGCGTGCAGAACAACCACCCAATAAAGCATTACAATAATCTAACCTTGAGGTCATGAACGCATGAATTAACATTTCTGCATTTGACATTGAGAGCATAGCTCGTAATTTAGATATATTTTTGAGATGGAAAAATGCAGTTTTACAAATGCTAGAAACGTGGCTTTTGAAGGAAAGATTGCTATCAAATAGCACACCTAGGTTCCTAACTGATGACGAGGAATTAACAGAGCAGCCATCGAGTCTTAGACAGTGTTCTAGGTTATTACATGCGGAGATTTAAGGTCTGATAATTAACACCTCTGTTTTTTCAGAATTTAGCAGTAAGAAATTACTCATCATCCAGTTTTTTTATATCAACTATTCATTCCGTTTCAAATTGTTATGTTTCGCCGGGCCGCAAAGAAATATAGAGCTGAGTATCATCAGCATAACAGTGAAAGCTAACACCGTGTTTCCTGATGATATCTCCCAAGGGTAACATGTAAAGCGTGAAAAGTAACGGCCCTAGTACTGAGCCTTGAGGTACTCCATACTGCACTTGTGATCGATATGACACCTCTTCATTCACTGCTATAAATTGATAGCGGTCAGATAAGTACATGCTAATGCACTTCTACTAAAGCCAACAAAGTTTTCTAGTCTATTCACAAGAATGTTGTGGTCGATAGTGTCGAACGCAGCGCTAAGATCCAGTAGCACTAATAGAGAGATACAACCACGATCAGATGATAAGAGCAGGTCATTTGTAACTCTAATGAGAGCAGTCTCAGTACTATGATACAGTCTGAATCCTGACTGGAAATCCTCACAGATACCATTTTCTGTCCTAGTATCTTGGACAGAAAAGGGAGATTTGAGATCGGTCTGTAATTAACTAGTTATTAAAAACAGTCAGTTTGAAGGTTTAACCTAGAAACACTTTATTTATGCTTGTCAAACACTACAGTATGAAACAAATAAGAAATTCAAAAATAAGTTTATAAATGTAAGACTCAAACTTTACTCTAAATTAAAGACCTGTCTTCTGAATTATCAAGAGAATTAGCTGTTTCTTCATCTATTTGTGCTATTTGGATCTCAATTACTAGTCTGTTGCAGCATTATTTTGTCTGTACAGCTGATTTTCATAATATCCAATTTTATGAATTTTATTTTAGTTTCTGACAAGCTACAATAGAGATTTCTGTTTGTAGACTAGTCTTATTTTTCCCATAGTGTTGATTTTGGCAAATTGCATAGAAATCAGTGGGGGTCAAATTAAACCCACAGATATTCAACACAATGGGAGGGTAGATTTCAACACGGGACGCTGGAGTTTGAGCTCCATCCAGCCTCACTCTGGATGCCTGTGGCCTGTCTGACGTCCTGAAACGGGACACTAAAACATTAGGATTTGAGTTCTTTACATTATGGGTGTGAATCTTCTTCGCCTATGGAAAAACGTGCAGAGCGAGATTCCTTTCTAGCAGCAGCATTCCTGTCCCATACGTTACTGTACGATACGCTTGTCTGCTGCCAGATCCTCCAGCAGTCAGACTAATGTGTGCCAGCTGTGCACAGATCTCCATAAAGCCTGCTGCAGATTCTGCAGAGTCACGGTGAGGATCAGAAGTGCTTCTGGGTAACGAGCCGAGGTTAGGAACGAGCTCAGAGCTGGAAACACTCAACGGAAGGATTGGCTGATGCCATAAAGCCTCTGTGATCTTCAGGAAGAGCCTGAGGGGGCATGCTGCGGATCCTAGAGTGTGTGTGTGTGTGTGTGTGTGTGTGTGTGTGTGAGTGTGAGTGAGAGAGAGTGTTTGTGTATCTACTATTTATCACGTTATGGGGACCAAATATCCCCACATGGATAGTAATACCAGTAAATTTAGGACATTTTTTAGCTCCCCATGATGAAACAAGCTAATAAATCATACAGAATGAAGTTTTTTGAAAATCTAAAAATGCAGAAAGTCTCCTGTGAGGGGTAGGTTTAGGGGTAGGGTTGGTGTAGGGCAATAGAATATACGGTCTGTACAGTATAAAAACCATTACCCCTATGGAGAGTCCCCACTTTTCACAAAAACAAACCTGCTCAGCTCTAGATGTTTCTGTAAGCGCACACTGATGGGTCTGTGCTGTTTGCTCAGTCCTGCGCAGCCGCGTCTGAATTCTGCCGTCATCAGCACTGATCTCGTTCCTGCGATCACGTTCTGTGCAGAAAACTACAGAAACAAACTCCACCCACCTAGTCATGTGACCTGATCGAACAGAAAGGCTGTAGGAAGTTGAACTGGAATTACAGGAAGAGGAATATGCTGGAACAGAGCACACACAAGTATTTCTCATAGGGCTTTGTTAAAGCGTAATTATAAGCCATGAATGAAAGCAGCCAGCTGCGAGGAGAATCGCAACTTCTTGAACTTTGATTTGAAGCACAGAAAGTATTGGAAAACCAGACAGAAGTACAAGACTTGAACTTAACAGCTTTATTAAAGGGTTAGTTCACAATGAAAATTATGTCATTAATTACTCACCCTCGTGTTGTTCCAAACCTGTAAGACCTTCATTCATCTTCGGAGCACAAATTAAGATATTTCTGATTAAATCTGAGGGCTCTCTGACCCTCCATAGACAGCAAGGTAACTACCACGTTCAAGGTCCAGAAAAGTTATGAAGCTACAAGAATACTTTTTTGCACAAAGAAAACAAAAATAACGACTTTATTCCACATTTTCGTCTCTACTGCGTCACTTGTGGACGTGCGTTCACGACAGTACCATGACGCGAGCGTGTGGCGGCGCTGACCCAGATCCGGCGCCAAATCCGTATGATTCAGAGAAATTCAGCAGGTTATTCTGGGAATTCTGGGAAATTAAGTGTTCTTCCATATGTGACATTTTAAACAGATCTGTCTGTAAGGCCTATAAAACTTTCTAAACCTATATAAACATTCAGACCAGTTGTTATGTCGTGCAGTCCTGTGAGGTCCGGTGTTTCTTCAAGGCGTCTCTGTAAAAGCTGGACTATTTTTAACTTTAGCACACCATCTTAAAAACACTTGTGCTGGGATGCTCAAAATATCAGCGCGAGACGCGGCACAATGGCCAGAGATGTGCGTCTGGCTGATATTTTTAGTGGCAGTGATTTATAGTGTGTATCCAAACACACATCTATATTTATGAAAAGCTCACTAATGGGGTCGCCTGAAGTCATATTCACTGTGTGACTGTGTGTCACAATACAAGCTCTGTGATGGAGAAAACACACACACTCGACCACAGAATCCAGTCAGAAAACTGAAATCCAGTCACACTTCAAGAAATATATCGCTTTAGTACTGTAGAATTCACTTCTCAAAGTCATAATAATACCGTTTATGAAAACAGTATGTCAAGGAATGTCACACGATTTTTTTATTTAAACTGTAAACCTCTGTTGTGCAGCACATTGTTACCAAAAACATAAAAGGAATTGTTTCAGTTTCATTTGATTACATAAAAAAAGAGTTAAATTGTTAAAGCTGTATAGGCTACATTCATTTGATGACAAACTTTTTTGACTGAATTGCCTTAAATTATAAAATGCAAAATCCAGAAAAATGAAAACACACAACACAGAATTTCTGAAAGAATAAAACACATTTCTAATCACACATTTACATTTTTTTTTATAGATTATTGTATTCTGTTTTATGAAAACAAAATGTATGAATTCAATTGATTTGACATGCTTTTTGATTATTAAAGTTTAACTAAAACTGAATCCAGAAAAATTAAAAAGGGGGGAAAATGAATGTTAGAAAATATGCGAAGGAATCAGGCTGATTTCTTCGAGCACTGAAGAGCCTTGTCCTGTAAAGCTCACATGTCTGTCAGCATAAATACAGATCAACACACACTCTGGACTTGATGATAACATCCACAATCTTATCATGAAATGTGATCATCTTCAGCTTTATGGTCATTAATATCAGTGTTTGTGAATCTGACGGTCACACCGGCACAGGTTCCTGTAGTTGTAGTGAGAGGCTGTATGCTCAGTGCATCACTTCCTGTCAGAAAGACAGAAACAGGAAATGGACATGATCTCAATCCGCTCTTCACGTCACGCAGTCAAGTGTTTGGAGGCGTGAGGCTTGTTTGCGGCTCTCAGGAAGCTGGTTTTCAGGAACAGGAGGACATAACTCTGTGTGAGGAGACAACGACGCTTGTTCTCCGTTTCCGTAGTTTGGTGTTTCCATGGTCCAGAGTAAAAACACTGCACAACACGGATGCGTTCACGCTCGGTTATGAAGGAGACGGACGAGAACTCCAGATGAAGTGTGTCTCGTTGTCTCACTTTAATCAGTCACTATAGGTGCTCTGTTAAGTTTCGGCCAAAAATGTGAAAGGACGACAGATGTTTAGAATAAAAATGAAATCCTCAATGATTTTTAGTTTGCTCAGTTTTTTCAGGGTTATTACAGTTAACTAAAACTAAAACCATAAAAAATATTTATATTACTAATAATCAGATCCAGTGTTAACAGGAGTCACTCTTGATCTGTTGCCATACATCTTTGCTTTTCTGCAAATCACTACTCATTTGTGAGCAATAATTAATTGTATTCCTTGCATTTTCAGTTCTTGCAATTCAAAAATGTCATTCACATCGTTTTATCGTCAGCTGTTAGAGTTGATGAAGGAGGAGGACAAAGGGAGGAAAATGTTTTAAAGAGCATGCGAGAGTTAGACGAATTGTTAATTTTGTTATGATAGTATGTCCTTTTAGCAGTGGAGACATTAGCAGCGAAGGAATAGAGGAGTGACTGATACACATTAAGGTCAGTAGTATTTTTTGATTTGCGTCACACCCTTTCAGCAGCCCTGAGTTTAGAATGATGTTCGCGGAGAACATCAGACAGCCAAGGGGCAGAAGAGGTGGTACGAGCTGGCCTGGAAGACAAGGGGCAGACAGTGTCTAAACAAAATGTAAGAGTGGAGCAGAAAGCATCAATAGCACTGCACTGTTAGCATCAAGAGATGATAACTGTTCAGGGGAGGAAGCAAAGATGAAACTATAGCAGATAGCCGGGAGGGTGAGATTGAGCGTAGGTTACGTCGAAAGATGACATGTGTATGGGTATGTATTGTGTCAGGAACCATGTTGAGGTTAAGAGTGAGGAGCAAGTGATCCGAGGTGTGCAGTGGAGTAACCAGTACATGATCAGTGGAGCAGT
>NW_015506037.1:352017-363185 GCF_001515645.1 Sinocyclocheilus grahami | reverse complement strand
AACGAGTGTATGTTTGCTGGTAAGATGTGCTTGACCGATTGTGGTGTGGAAAATTGTGCACTGATGGTTTTAATTTTATTAATGAAGAATGTGGCAAAATCGTCAGCTGTTAGAGTTGATGAAGGAGGAGGACAAAGGGAGGAAAATGTTTTAAAGAGCATGCGAGAGTTAGACGAATTGTTAATTTTGTTATGATAGTATGTCCTTTTAGCAGTGGAGACATTAGCAGCGAAGGAATAGAGGAGTGACTGATACATATTAAGGTCAGTAGTATTTTTTGATTTGCGTCACACCCTTTCAGCAGCCCTGAGTTTAGAATGATGTTCGCGGAGAACATCAGACAGCCAAGGGGCAGAAGAGGGGGTACGAGCTGGCCTGGAAGACAAGGGGCAGACAGTGTCTAAACAAAATGTAAGAGTGGAGCAGAAAGCATCAATAGCACTGCACTGTTAGCATCAAGAGATGATAACTGTTCAGGGGAGGAAGCAAAGATGAAACTATAGCAGATAGCCGGGAGGGTGAGATTGAGCGTAGGTTACGTCGAAAGATGACATGTGTATGGGTATGTATTGTGTCAGGAACCATGTTGAGGTTAAGAGTGAGGAGGAAGTGGGAGTAACCAGCACATGATCAGTGGAGCAGTGTTGTGTGTAAATAAGGTCCAGTTTGTTGCCTGATTTGTGAGTAGCCGTAGTTAACACAAGAGATCAAAAGATGCAAGCAGAGTGTGGAAGTCTACAGCCCGAGGTTTATCTAGGTTTATCAATCTTTATCATTACAGACTGGAACATATGCCACGGTTTCACTCAGGTCCTCCTCTTTTTCCTTCCTTGTTTCTTTCTTTCTTTCTTTCTTTCTTTCTTTCTAGTCTTAATGATGATTTTCTGATTATTAATATATGAATTCAAATACAGGCCATGATGAAGCTGCACCACACTTTGTCTCACAGTGATGCCACACATTGCTGGGTCTTGTCTTTTTATAAAATTAATATAATTTATTAATTTCATAAAAAAGCTTTTTCATACACACTCAGATTCAAGACAGTTTTGGTGAAATAAAGTAGAATAAATAGGACATCATGAGTATCATATGTGGTGTTCTTTAGGGAAGTCAGATGGACGTGTGTGTGTGTGTGTCCTTGTTTTTCTGTAGGAAAGAGACTCCATAACCCAGATCATCACATGATCGCTTTGACTTCCCATGTGAAACTGCAGCATGAAGGACAGTAATGAATGTTAGTGTCTCACGAGTAAAACACAGTAGTGTTTGAGTGATGCTTGTCATCCAATGCATGCTAAAACATTTAAAAGCTAAATTAAGGACATTTAAGTAACTTTTGTTCAACAGCTTTCTCTCCCCTTGATGTTTAATGTAAAATCTCTGTCCTAAAGTAAACCCGGTGCATGTCATGTCACAGAAATATAATGGAAGTCTGTGTGTTAGATTAATGTTTCTGTCTGTGTGTATCTGTGTGTAGTATCTTTCTCTCTGTGTGTCTGTGATAAGAATAAACAGACAGAGTATCCTGTGAGGACTGTGCTGGAATGCATTGCACAGTATGAATCATTTTACAGTAAATCACAGTAGGGTTATACATCACTATATAGCTATTTCATGTTGGAAATAATAACGCTCATTTTGTATGATCTGTTGAATGAATTGCTTTACAAATGAAAAATCTTTCATCCCATTTGATTATTTTCTTGTTTTATGTGGATTGATGGACACTGATGCACTCTTGTCATTTGACTCAATCTGGCCTGTGTTGTGTTGTTGGGTTTTTTAATGTAAATCTGTAAAACAGGAATTTAGAATGAGCTGTTTGTCACACACATGTAAACACATTTAAATATTTCTAAAAGAAGTTTCATTTACTCAGACTGCTGGCTTCATATAAATGAACTCTCTCTGTGTGTGTATGCAGCATGGGTCGGCTCTCTCTCGATGGGCATGATCTTCTTCTGCTCGCCGATCGTCAGTGTGTTCACCGATCTGCTCGGCTGCCGGATTACAGCAGTTGGAGGGGCAGCGGTGGCATTTGTGGGACTTCTGGCCAGTTCCTTTGTCACGTAAGTGCATTATATTCACCTCATTTTTTAAATAAGTAGATGGTAAGTGACCATTCTTCATTGCTGAGTGTGCTTACTAGTGCTTAGCCAATGGACTATAATGGAGTGATTGCTTTCCAGTTGCACAAACCCATCCGTTTTTATACCCTACTGTCCTTCTTGTGTGATTTTATGTTTACTGTGAAAAGGGAGCAATGGATTTGTCTGTAAGCAGTGGATGGTGTATTTGATCATCCAATGGATGATCAATAGAGATCATCCTGAACACCTGACAATAAAATGTTTTTATTCTGATGCATGATTTGAAGGACTGTGCGGATCAGCTCGCTGATGTCTACTCATCATACTCAGTCCTTTGAGACCCAGAGTTCAATTAAATAAATTAAACTGAAACATACAACATTGCACTCTTTTGGTCTGACACTGGGGTCCCACAAGGCTCTGTACTTGGTCCTCTTCTCTTCTCTTCTCTTCTCTTCTCTTCTCTTCTCTTCTCTTCTCTTCTCTTCTCCACACACATGTTGTATATATCATGTTATATTAGTCTGTGTCAAGGCGAAGAGGGAAGACATATGTTTCTGAGGCTTTCGACAATTAAAGTCAGTAAAGATATTAAAAAGTAAGCTGATTACTTAACGCACTTCGTTTGTAACATATTATCCCTAACAGTGCATATGCCTGTATGAGACAATCAGCGACATATTTATTACTTAAATACGCTGCACTAAATACATGTTGCAGTATGCTGCTGAGCTGGAGAGCATAACAAGCTCCATATGGAGTTTAGCCGAACACAAAACAATCATTTAATTTTTACGCCACTAGCATGAGCAGAACTGAACTGAAAAAAATCTATTTTTCCATCTGGCATTGGTCAGAGAAACAGATAAATGTTTTGAAAGCGTCACAGAGTTGCAATGGTTCACTCCTTTAGAGACTCAACCTATGTACTTACAGTGAACGTAAGCTGAGAGATGGTGAAGAATTCTGAGAGCACAAACATTCACTGGGGAAATTTCACAATTGTGCTTTGAATTACATTAATAGTAACATTACTAGTAGCATTACAGTAATAGTAGCATTGATTTAAAATGTGCCTTCTCTAATGCGGTCTGATCGTCATTCTCTGCAGGTCTCTCGGGCCGTTGTACTTCACCTACGGCATAGTCTTCGCCTGTGGCTGCAGTTTTGCATATCAGCCGAGTCTGGTGATCCTAGGTCACTATTTCAAGCGGAGGCTGGGCCTGGTGAACGGCATCGTGACGGCGGGCAGCAGCGTGTTCACCATCACGCTCCCGTACATGCTGTCCGGCCTGCTAACGCGCGTGGGACTCGCCTACACGCTGCGTGTGCTGAGCATCTTCATGTTCATGCTTATGCTGGCGGGATTTACCTACAAACCCCTGCTGCCCAAACCCGTCAGCAGCAGCAAGTCGGGCAGCCGCTGTCCTTCGCTCAGGAGGGTGTTTAACGTGCACATCTGGAGGTCTCTGGGATACCGCATATGGGCCTTTGGGATCCCTGCGGCCCTGTATGGATACTTCGTGCCTTACGTTCATCTGGTGAGTGTGCTGAGTTTCTCTGTTCTGCTTTCACTACGTCTCAGGAACGTCCTCAAAGAAATATTACAGATAGTTCACCCAAATGTGAGCACTCTTACCATCTCTCATGCTGTTCCAAACCTGTATGCCTTCAAGGAATAATTAGTCATGTAAATTAGCTGATAATGTGCTCACCCTCAGGCCACCCATGATGTAGATGAGTTTGTTTCTTCATCAGATTTGGAGAAATGTTTCATTGCATCACTCTCTCAGCAATGGATGCTTTGCAGTGAATGGGTGCCGTCAGAATGAGAGTCCAGACACCTGATGAAAACATCACAATAATCCACAAATAATCCACACCACTCCCGTCCATAGTTAATGTCTTCAGAAGACAAAAGCTGAAACAAATCCATCATTAAGGTTTTTAACTTCAAACTGTAGCTTCCAGCTAAAATATGAGTCAATATATAACAGCAGTTCCTCCTGTGAAACTATATCTTTTAGGTTAGATTACACTACACAACTTTATATAGATTTTTGCTCTGATTTACAGTCTAGACTAGCTGATGATAGTTAGCAAAAGTCAAAGTCAGTTTGTTTTATTTGACATATTTCACAGAAAGTGATTCTGTCCAGTCGTCAAAGATCAGGCATGTTTGCTATTTTTGAAATGTTCAGATTTTAGCCTTTATTTTCTTCTGCAGAGCACAAAAGGAGATATTGTGAGTAAAATACTCAAGATTGCACTGACAGGGACTGGAGCTTGCAAGCGACTTCAGAGAGCATCATAGTAGCAGTTCACATGAATGTATTTTCAAGGTAAATTATGATTTGTGTGAGGAACAGACAAACATCTACGTGTGTTTTGTCTAATGAAGGTTGAGGTTGATTGGGAATGATCCAAGCCTTGCTAAGATGGCCCACGAGAGCCACATCAGCAGAGTATCAGTTTGGTTCCTTCATCTGTACGCTGGACTCCCACGTGGAGGGATGTTGATGCTGTGAGGTTTACCGAAATAAAAGGTCAATTCGATCTGAGGAGCGCGGGGCGTAGCTGCAGACTGTGCTCTACACAAACATCGGCTCTGTTATTGTAGTATCTCCAGACATGTTTTGCGCAGGTTAAGTTGCCCCGCAGAGGGTGGATGATGGGCAGCACTGAAAGGGAAAGAGGTTGTTTATCTGTGGAGAGCAGCTCTCTCATCCGGAATCCTCTGGATGTTTTCCTGCCTCTCTTTCTTGGTCGAGGAGGTTAGCAGTGGACAAACACACATCTCAGCATGGCTTTGTCATCTGCCAGAGGCTGAAGAGCTCACTTGAACTGTTCAAGTCAAAACAAAAGCATGTTCCTCGGGGTTAGAGGGCACATGGCCTCGCAGGGTTTGGATGTTGTTGTGAAGTCCTCACAGCGATCTCCACTGACTTCAGATCAACAGCAGGTTTAACACCCAGAAGTGTTTTCTTCATGTATTTTATGTTGACATTGTCTCTAGTAGTCGTGGCTGTTAGCATGCAAGCTCTGATATATTAGTCTGAGGTGCTCGTGTGTGGTTGACTAAAGCTCAAATCTGGCACACGTCTTTTCCTGATCATTTTTATAGGATAGCAGAAAGGACAAGAAATGTTGGTGGAATCTTTCAACCACAAGGTCTTTTGGTCGCTTTCTGTTCCTTTGTGTAAAAGAAGCACACTTTAGCTAACTTTAAAAAAAAAGAGCACTTATTATGGAAATAATATATTTGAAAAAGATCACTGAATGTGATGTTTTCAGACACCTAATTGCATGTCGGTTGACTAAAGCTCAAATCTGGCACACGTCTTTTCCTGATCATTTTTATAGGATAGCAGAAAGGACAAGAAATGTTGGTGGAATCTTTCAACCACAAGGTCTTTTGGTCGCTTTCTGTTCCTTTGTGTAAAAGAAGCACACTTTAGCTAACTTTAAAAAAAAGAGCACTTATTATGGAAATAATATATTTGAAAAAGATCACTGAATGTGATGTTTTCAGACACCTAATTGCATGTTAATTTACATTCAGTCTAACTAGGGCTGTCAAAATGACTGAAAAACTAATTTTATAAACTAAAAATTCGAATTTTCCACTTAAATATTATCAAAATTTGAATTATATTCGAATTTAAAAGGCATAATTTCAGTTAGGGGGAAAAAAGCTTTTGGCTTCTCTCTGCTGAGGCCACAAGAGGGCGCATCACGCAAAATATTATGCACGTTTCTTCAAAGCGTAGTAAAATAACACGACTATCTTTGAAAAAAAGTGCATAATGTTTAAAATAATGTTTATAAACCATATATAATTAATAAATTTGCTTAAACTATTAGAAAAAAAACAGCACCATGCATCTATGTATAGTTGAATACAAAGGACCGAAAACCAATCACAAAGAGTAGGCTACTTTCTTCATTTAAAAACATGAGATGCAGTGGGATGGGGGAAAACTGCCATAAAGTCTTGAGACATGTTTTTTAAAAGTTGAACTTACATTAATTTTACATGGCTTTCTAAACATGCCGCTCTCTTGTGCGAGACGCGAGTGCAACGGTGATAGATGTCCCTCTAGAAAATGTGATAAATATGTGTTCTGTGTGAATGGCTTGGTTTCAGTTTCGCCGTAAACAACATATTCGCCACACTGATGCTCTCGTTTTCCGCGATATATTGAATGAACAATGTAGCAGCACCGCATCTAGTGGCTTCAACTGGATAGGTTAACAATAGCATTAAAATGCAATGACACTTACATTGTCGTAGCATTTCGTGCGCCACTGATAAGGCTGCCTGACGGCTGACGTAGACCTAAAATTCGAATGCAATGTTTTTGCATTAGAATGTGATTTTTAATTTTTTTTTAATTCGACGAATATTCGAAATTCAAATTTTTTTTGACAGCCGTAAGTCTGACTTTTGTTTTCATCATAGTACTGAGACTGCCCTTGACTTATTGGTAGCAGCTGACTCAGGACTTGTATATACAGTGGGGCAAAAAAGTATTTAGTCAGCCGCCAATTGTTCTTGATTTAACAGCAACATTCAATACTAGATTGCAATCTATAGGAATTGTTGGTCCTTCATTCCTCAAATCTCTCAGGTCATACTCAGATCAAAACTGGCTAAGTTTTACAAACAAAGCCATCTAATCATGACTGGTGTCCCACAGGGTTCGGTTCTGGGCCCTTTGTTATTTATCATTTACCTACTCGTGCTTGGAAGCATTTTCAGAAAATTTGGCACACAGAGACGAGCCCCTCTCTCAATAATCCTTTGCAGTAGTTTCACTCGCCCTGCAGCTCACCACATTTCACCACTTCCACTTTCTAAGCCATTTTGTTGGGACATGTTATATAGTCTATGTAGATTAATTTTGTTGGGATGCGTTATGTATTCTTTGTTGGTGAATAGCGAGTAGTGAGAGAGCGTACGTGTAGCTGACTGTTCTCTGGAGGAAACCTCTGGTCTCGTGATCTGTTCACTCACAGACAGATGCTGACAGCGTTATGATGTTGTGTTTCTGAAGCTGCTGAGGTCAGCAGTCATGCGCTGAAGCATCAAGAAATGCAGATGAGCACTTTTAGCAGTCAGAGTCCATTCTTTATTCATTTATGATCTTGATCCAGCAGATAAAGGCCAGTGGTTCTCCTGCAGTCACCTATGAACCATCATCATCAGCACAGTTTATCAAAAACATTGTGAAATGTTTTGGACTTCACATCTCGTCTGTGACAGACAGACTCTCATAACTGAGCTTTACTAATCCATTGAAGGTTTTTTGATCCATAACAAATTGCTTAAAAAAAACAGCCACAAGGATGTTCATAAGTATAAGCAGCTGCAAAAACTATATCACGCCTCCACTTTTTTAGCTCATGGCTAATATAATCAACACACACTATTGCCCAAAGTAAAGATATAGAGTAAATTTAATGGACTCTTGTAAACGCAGTCAGTCTATTCAGAATGAAAGCATCCCAAATTGCATGTGAAAACTGAATGTAATATATTAAAATGTAAACAATATGATTTACACACTAACTCCAGCACAATCTGTGTATTTTAAATGCTCAAGACGAATACCACAGCCGTTGCTGTTTTTCAGTTTGAGTATTTCTCAAGCCCGCTTACATGCAGGACATGAGCGCAAAATTACATTTACACTCATTAGACATTGATAATTAATGTGGTGAAGCCATTGGAATGGGTTGGATTTCTGCATTATTTGGTTATAAAGTGTTCATTAAAGTCACAAGTATAGACTAAATGTGTGTAAGCTAGTTACACGCAAACAATTATAATATTTCATGGACAACAAGTGGCTCATGAATGACTCATGAAACTCAACACAAAAGAAAATCTGTTGTGGATCATCCTGGTAACAACAACAAGGTAAAGTTTATTTACTTTTTCCACAGCACTGTGAATGTTTGATTGGATGTGTTCAATAAAGACATGAAAGATTATAATTGTGTGTGTCATTAGCTTAAGCACATTGTGCATTCAAAATGTTCAATTCCTACAGGAAAATAAGGACGACAGAGTCAGCGAGAGAGAGTTTCGGACCCTTTCATGTGTTTATATGCCTTAAACATGTACTTTTCTGTGATAAAATCTGTTTAAGGCGTACTGGCAGGGATTGTAGGTGGGGGGAGTGAATGTACAGCGCTCTCTTCCACCTTCAATACCACGACTGAGGTGCCCTTGAGCAAGGTCCCCAACCCCCAACTGCTTCTCGGGCGCCGCAGCAACAAAAAAAAAAGGCTGCCCACTGCTCCGGGTGTGTGTTCACTGCTGTGTGTGTGCACTTTGGATGGGATAAATGCAGAGCACTAATTCTGAGTATGGGTCACCATACTTGGCCACATGTCATGTCACTTCACTCACGCACTTAAAGACTCATGCATGGGTTATTTTGTTGCAGGAGTTGATAGTGTATTGTCTGTAAGCTCCTCATGTGTCCAGCACAGGTCAAGAATGAACTCAATCAGGTTAAGCATTGCTAATGATGTTCAGACTGCCCGGCATTATTTTCTTCTTCATTACACAATGAAACTCTGTGTGTGTGAGGTGGGCCTCAGATTGGTGTGATTTGGGAGGAGGAACTCGAACGCCCAGGATCCCGTCTACATCTGCTCCTGTGTTTTTTATGGTTCATGTCCTCTTCTGTACTAATTGCACACCTCCGGATCTGATCTGCTCACGTGTTTCTCTCTGAAGGAGTGTGTGTGTGTGTGCGTGTGCACGCTGGCAGGCAGTAAGTATGAATAATGAGCATTCATGACAAATGGCTGGGGGGTGTGTCGCTCTTACACACACACACACATAGTGCTGTGCAGGAAGTGGGTTAAGGTGTCTGTTTGGAGTGCTGTAACAGAACAGTCCCTAAAACAGGCCCCTTTTCCTGCCTGTTTTCTCCGGGTGAATACACACACACACCAGCAGCGATTGCTTGAGAAACACGGGAGTCTTCTTTCTAAATGCACCAATGGTGTTTTTTACAAACAATATCTGTATGATTCTTCAGGCAGGTCTGAAGACCTGAGAGTTTCTTAATTTATGCATTTAGCACTTTTATCCAAAGCAACTTACAGTGCATTCAGGTTATACATCTTTTACCTGTATGTGTGTTCCCTGGGAATTGAAGCCACGACCTTTTGCGCTGCTAACGCAATGCTCTACCACTGCGCCACAGGAACACTGGTTTCAAAGAAGCACAGCTTGTGTCTGACGTGACATGACGTGTTTTGTGTTCGGCTAAACTCCATATGGAGCTTGTTATGCTCTCCAGCTCAGCAGCATACTGCAACATGTATTTAGTGTTTCAAGAAACACAGTATCTTCTGCGTCGTCTGATAAATATGATCTTGTGGAAAAAAGACCAGGGCTATGAACGTTTCATATTACCACAAATACTTTCTGGTTGAACACAAAAGAAGATATTTTTAAGAACAGTTGTTGCTCCCCATTGACTTCCCTAGTATTTTATTTCCATAATATGGAAGTCAATGGGGACCAACAACTATTTGGTTACTCACATTCTTCAAAATATCGTCTCATATCTAAACATCTAAAACAGTCTGCATTGGTAAAGACCATGTGCTCCTGTCACGTCAGACACAAGCAAAACTCTTTCTGGAAAATGTAACCACAAAATGATTTACATGATAGTAATGACAGTACTGAGGACAGTGATTATTCTTTATGAAAATAAATATATTAATATACACACACAAATATATATATATATATATATACAGTGGGTACGGAAAGTATTCAGACCCCCTTAAATTTATAAATAAATGTACAGTTTTTCTCGATTGCTTAAACACATTTATTTAAATTGTGACTCCTTTCCTCGAAACTCTAAACACAAATCCATAACTTCTCACCCAATTCCCCATACTTCCTATTTTCAGGCTCTCCACTCAAAACTATTCAATCTTGCTGAAAAAAAACAAACTTCACCCTCAGAAACACACACCACAACACACTAATGTCGTACACACTAATGAGATCAGTTCAGAACACTGTTGCAAAACCTTCTTTTGGCAATCGGGTATCATTTTACAGCTTACAACATCATTAGAGCAGATACATGTTACAGTAAATATAGCAGATACAGTGAAATTCAACAATAAGCTTTACAGTAAGAAAATATTATTTTCATTACACTGCTGTAGAGATCTTACAGTACAGTAGATGAAAAGCACTAGAAAGGAAAAGCTCAAACACCAAAGAATTGCATATGAACACAACAGAATATAGAGTCATCTCTTAGTTCTGCAAAAATACAGTACATGTAAGAAGTACTTGGCTACAAATCAGTTCAGCAGTTATGAGTTTGAGGGTACAACTTGTGCGTCAGTATTTACAGTACTGTACATATATATAAAAAGTAAAAGTTCTCTCATCTGAAGTACTGCTACTGTTCTGTCATTATATTTGATCTGTAAGTAGTATTGGAAGCCTGTAGATGAGCCTGTTGGCAGCTGTCCTCATGCACAAGAACATGATCAACTACAGCACTGTCTATTTCATCAGGAATAAATGCCCTCTGACCCCGTCCCCTTCAGTTTTTCAGATTAATTTTCTCATAATCAGCTGTGCTCTTGTTCATATCATCCTGAGATTCTGACTTCTGTGTCATCAGTTTTGCTGCTTAATGTTCACACAGGGATAAATGTGTGCTGTTTGTGTTTATATTGTGATTCTTGAGGTAGTTATATTGTGAGTTTGTTTTCTAAATGAGAACATGGTTAAACCTGTGCAAAATGATGCTGTTCTTGTGTGGAGTTTAGCTGAAAACACTGAGCAAACTGGAGCGTGTGTGAAAACAGGTGAAATGTGTTAAAAGTTTTGAGAAACGTGTCTTTGTTTCAGGAACTGTATGAATGGTTTGGGAAATTGTGCCAAACAAATCAGTTATAGTGTGTTAGCAATTGAGAAAAGCTGTAAAGGTCTGAGTATGTTGTGTGTGTGTGTGAGTGAGAGAGTGTGTGTGTGTGAGTGAGAGAGTGTGAGTGTGTGTGTGTGTGTGTGTG
>NW_015506037.1:340088-349553 GCF_001515645.1 Sinocyclocheilus grahami | reverse complement strand
TCACTCACTCACTCACTCACACTCACACTCTCACTCTCACTCTCACTCTCACACACACTCTCTCACACACTCACTCACTCACTCACACACACACACTCTCACACTCACTCACTCACACTCTCACTCACACTCTCGCACACACACACACACACACACACTCACACACTCACTCACTCACAGAGCAAGACTTGAGGAACCCTGCTGTAAACAAAGCAGCTGCTCTACTTTTAAACAGCCATTCAGATTTGTGTGTTTGCTCTGATGTTCATCACAGCACCAAATACTTAAATATTTAGACTTAATAGGCAATTTATTTTAAAACTTTTTTTACATTTTAATCTGGACTACAACATGCGCTAGATATTGTCTGAAAGTGTTTTGATTCTTTATTGTTCGGTCACACTTTACATTAGCTCTGTGTGTCTCTGCAGGTGTCCTCGTTCCTGGTGATCGGGCTGATGTCGATGATGATTCCTCTGTGTCATGTGTTCGGTGGACTCATTGCCGTGTGTCTGCTCATGGGTCTGTTCGACGGATGCTTCATCTGCATCATGGCTCCCATCGCGTTTGAGCTGGTGGGCTCCCAGAACGTGTCGCAGGCCATCGGCTTCCTCCTGGGCATGATGTCCGTCCCCATGACCGTCGGGCCTCCCATCGCAGGTAATGCCACCCACTGACAGAAGCTGGTACTGCGTCACTGAGCCCTCAGACGTTCACACGCATGCACTCAAAAGAGGCCAGCCACACAATAACATTACAAACGATCAACACGTCTCGTGAGACTCTTACAAACACACACACTTCCTGATCCATTGCCATGTGGATTCTGTGTAAATCTGAATGACTGAGAAACTCACAGACACATTATTCACTGTGAAAGCTTTGGTAATAATGTTAATTGGTTAACTTACTAAAAAATTAATTTATGATACATTTCACTGTAAAATCTGTAAACTGACATTCCCAGAATCCTCATTACGTTTCATGATTTTTCAAGGAATTAGCTTTTTTTCTTAGTTTTTGTCATCAGTTTTGTACATTAGGTTTTTATGTTACATTTCATGTTGTTAAATGAATTATTATTGCATTATTTTAGTTTAGTTCATCATGTGTTTTACCATGATGGTGTTTATGGTTTGTTTGAACCATATTTGTGACGAGCTTTGATTCGTCACGTGTCATTCTGTTTTAAGGTGGTTGTCGGTATATTGTAAACATGGGCGACATTTGACTCGTGAGTCAGGGGGGGCAAGAAAAAAAAATATATATATGTGTTTTTTTTCCGGATGTAAGCATCAAAACAATGCCCTACCGTATTGCTGCGCATCAAAGCAGTCAATCCAACACAGTCAAGAATAACTTAAAGTGGTTGCCACCGTTTAGTAAATTGTGGACTAGTTTTGGCTCTTTCTGCTGACTTGAATGGTGATGCTTCCCGTTTGTCAGTTGTTGGCCTTTCATTTTGAACCAGAAATGTGCACGCTGCTTTTCTGATGTTCACTGAAGTTTTCCGTGTCTTTTTCCCGTGTCACTTGAAATGTTTTGAATCGTTGTTACCAAAGGTGAGACACGTAAGGAAAAAATAAACGATCAGTTGTGGGACTATATTCTGTCATAAATCGCATACCATTCATTGCTGACCTTTCTACCGTCCGTTACTGGAAATGAAATGAAATTACTGGTTGATGTGTCCCGATCTCAATAAAGTTTACACATGCTTTTGGTTCGTGAATTAGATCTCGCTCGGGACGCGCTGTCTGTGGAGGTTTGGCCAGGACCGGTTCCAGAATTAAATCAACATATTTTATGTTCCGTCCATTGCCAATCACTGCTATTTCAAGAGTGAATCCCACATAAATATGCGGATGTCATTCCCGAAACTTTGCAGGGTGCCTATGTGTCCAAAAAACGAAAGTTTCATACAAATTCTGAATGGATTATACCCTAGAACAGTGGTTCTCAAACTTTTTACAGTGGCGTACCCCCGGGACATTTAACGTTCTTCTGCGTACCCACTCTCATCCACTTAGACCGCAGTCACACCTTTTCTATTAAAGGACAATATTTGCACGCTTAACTTGATTTACAGGTGCATTTTTTACCTTTATAGAGACAAAGATTTTCTATCCTTATTAATTGTAGCCTATGTCATGTTTTATGTCATATTCTTAACATTTCATTAAGTGTATTATTAATATTATAAATACAACAATATTTTTTTAATAAAGCAATAAATGATGGCAAATCGAAGTGATACTTGTAGATTTAAAAATAAAACCATCAATAGGTGGCGGCAAGTCGCTGTCTTAATGAGCCAGGCGCCGCGTCATTCATTCATTCATTCATTCATTCATTCATTCAGTAACAAAGCAAATGCTGTAGTTATGAATGGGTTATTAATCACTGACTCTCCGAATCATTCAAAGCCGCAGATCCGTTCACTAATGAAACACCGCTGTATGTTGCTTGGAGCTACACCAGATGATACGGATTTCGTTGGAACTATTATTTAGTTGCAAAATAGAACAAACATGACAATATTCTGTTTAAAATGTAGGCTACATTTGAAATGTAAAATGTTCACTTAATATTACCTTTTTTGTTGAACAGTTTTTTTTTCTTCTGAACAATTGTCAGATTTGCCATCGTTTGGATATTCAGGGAAAATTGCATTCTTGCTCGTATCTTAAACATGAACACAATAACTCGCACAGGGTATGTGTCTGTATCGAAGAGAGTTTAAATCGATCTCAATGTAGGCTACAGTGCGTGTCAATATTTGCTCTTCATGCTATTAAGTGAAGATCTACTTTAAGATACGTTGAACAGTAGCGTGATTTGCTAAAGCTGCATATTCAGCGGGCATCCTATCACATGCTGCTTGTGTGGATGCAGTCAGTTTTGACCGCAAAAGATGAGGTAAGCTGATTGGATGTCATGTATTTTGACCGTTTACGGCACTCCCATTTTCCTGTTTTTACATTTTGCTTGTCAGAAATACACGTTCGGTTTTAATGTTACTTTAAGTTGGGGTAGAATTAAATGAATGCCAAAACTCAGAATTTTGTTTGCGTACAACCTATGTCACCTCACGTACCCCCAGTTTGAGAACCACCACCCTAGAAAGTGCGCAAAGCACCCTTTATCACTAAAAAGCGTCACTCATCTTCATTCATCGTGATCTTACAAAGTTCCGTTATAATCAATGAAGCTCTCTAAACTGCACAATGAATCTCTTATTTACATCGCATCTGCACTCAGTCATGAGATGATTCACGAGCGTGCAAAACTGCGACGCTTTCAGCGGTGAGTGAATTCTGACAAAACGTTTCTGATTGGCCATTGTGTTTAAGAAATCAACAGATATCTGTGATTGGTTACATTGCTCAACGCTGCAAAAAACACGTTGAGGGTATTTAGCGCTTGGCTAAGCGCTCCAATTACATCAGGCCGACATCAGGGATTCCATTACTAACAATTTGGGGGGGCAATTGTCAATATGATTATTGACAGATGAATTATTGATTCAATTCAAATTTGAATTTTGAATTTTTTTCTTTTTACTGTAAATCGAAGTTCTAAAAGTTAGTACTTGGGCACTAATAAAGTTAGGTGAAAGTTGAACTACACTTCAGTGTGAAACAGACACACGACTCAATTATTCAAGGCATCTTTACAGCCAAATTAATGCGGCTCTGTGCCTGATCAAAATTCAGTGTAAAGACATAATGCAGCATAATAGCCAAACTAAATAGTATCATCTCAGATCCTAGTATTAAGGTAGACAGTTGCAATTGCTGTGAACATGCGTTTATGCCACTTCTGAACAGTTTCAAATGACACCTGAATGTGTGAATTCTGTGCCACTTTTCATTGTACATTTTTCATTAGTTAATTTACAACATCGTAACGTAACTCAGTTAAAGCTGCTCTGTGCCTGCTCAACATTCGATGTAAAGATGCAATGCCGCATAAAAGCTGGACTAAATTATGCCAGCTTAGAGCCACCTCAGCCACTAACCGGCTGGCACACAATGCCATAAGACGTTGATATTTGGTTAAACTTTGGTTGTGATATCAGGTGACCAAAATTCAATGTCAATTCAACATCTAATGTCAATGTTAAATTGATGTCCAATACCGACGTCAGTTGATGTTGATATTTGTTGTTTTTAGGTTGTGTAACCAAAATCCAACGTTAAGTCAATGTCAAATTGGCGTCAAATACTGACGTCAACCCGATTTTCATTCTCAACCAAAAAGCATCGTCTGTCTGACATCATGTCCAGCGTAATCCTGACGTTATATCGACGTCTACAACCTATGTCACCTCACGTACCCCCAGGGGTACCCCAGTTTGAGAACCACCGCCCTAGAAAGTGCGCAAAGCACCCTTTATCACTAAAAAGCGTCACTCATCTTCATTCATCGTGATCTTACAAAGTTCCGTTATAATCAATGAAGCTCTCTAAACTGCACAATGAATCTCTTATTTACATCGCATCTGCACTCAGTCATGAGATGATTCACGAGCGTGCAAAACTGCGACGCTTTCAGCGGTGAGTGAATTCTGACAAAACGTTTCTGATTGGCCATTGTGTTTAAGAAATCAACAGATATCTGTGATTGGTTACATTGCTCAACGCTGCAAAAAACACGTTGAGGGTATTTAGCGCTTGGCTAAGCGCTCCAATTACATCAGGCCGACATCAGGGATTCCATTACTAACAATTTGGGGGGGCAATTGTCAATATGATTATTGACAGATGAATTATTGATTCAATTCAAATTTGAATTTTGAATTTTTTTCTTTTTACTGTAAATCGAAGTTCTAAAAGTTAGTACTTGGGCACTAATAAAGTTAGGTGAAAGTTGAACTACACTTCAGTGTGAAACAGACA
Source organism: Sinocyclocheilus grahami (assembly GCF_001515645.1). Classification (NCBI taxonomy): domain Eukaryota; kingdom Metazoa; phylum Chordata; class Actinopteri; order Cypriniformes; family Cyprinidae; genus Sinocyclocheilus; species Sinocyclocheilus grahami. Next base: position 344,652 of record NW_015506037.1, on the reverse strand, counting down.
CACGACTCAATTATTCAAGGCATCTTTACAGCCAAATTAATGCGGCTCTGTGCCTGATCAAAATTCAGTGTAAAGACATAATGCAGCATAATAGCCAAACTAAATAGTATCATCTCAGATCCTAGTATTAAGGTAGACAGTTGCAATTGCTGTGAACATGCGTTTATGCCACTTCTGAACAGTTTCAAATGACACCTGAATGTGTGAATTCTGTGCCACTTTTCATTGTACATTTTTCATTAGTTAATTTACAACATCGTAACGTAACTCAGTTAAAGCTGCTCTGTGCCTGCTCAACATTCGATGTAAAGATGCAATGCCGCATAAAAGCTGGACTAAATTATGCCAGCTTAGAGCCACCTCAGCCACTAACCGGCTGGCACACAATGCCATAAGACGTTGATATTTGGTTAAACTTTGGTTGTGATATCAGGTGACCAAAATTCAATGTCAATTCAACATCTAATGTCAATGTTAAATTGATGTCCAATACCGACGTCAGTTGATGTTGATATTTGTTGTTTTTAGGTTGTGTAACCAAAATCCAACGTTAAGTCAATGTCAAATTGGCGTCAAATACTGACGTCAACCCGATTTTCATTCTCAACCAAAAAGCATCGTCTGTCTGACATCATGTCCAGCGTAATCCTGACGTTATATCGACGTCTGTGCCTGCTGGGTAGTATCAAACACAGCTGTAATTGCAGTGTAAATGCATTCATGCCACCTCTGAGCAGCATTACAGCGTCTGTGTAAAGACTCCTAAATATCAGTGTAAAGGTCTTTGCACACTGAGTCCGAAATTTTTGTATGCGTTTTTCGTATTTGTCAAAAAATTTGTCATGCACAGAAACCTTGCACACTGAATCCAATGCATATTAATTAATCCGTAGCGAAAAAATTGTGTGGATGATTTTGTTGTCCTCTATCTTGGATGGACCCAATATTTCCTCTTTCTTTTTCTCTTTTAATGAGGAAATATTGGGTCCATCCAATCCAGAGATTGTGTAGAGAGAAAGGAGAGTTCCATCTCCTTATCAAGGAGCTGCGGGATTATCCAGAGCGATTCAAAGTTTATATTTATATATTACTATTTACATTCCGTCTATTCCACACTTTTTTTGTCATACAGTGCTTTGTGCTGCGAGACAAAGTGGATCAACTTGCCATTCTGGATTTTGGCGTTCGCTTGTACGGTGGCTCTGAATTTTCAAAACACGTCTCAAAATGCTTGCTACGGATGCGAAAAACGCAAAAAATCGAACCCGATCTGAATTTTTTTATTACGGACGAACATTTTTGGAGGCAGTGTGTAAAAGTGATTGACATAATGTGAGGTCGTATTTATTTTTTAAAGGGGTCATGGGATGCGACATGCACTTTTACAAGTTGTTTGAACTGAAATGTGTGTTGGCAGTGTGTGTTCACAACCACCCTATAATGATAAAGATATCTCGTACCCCTTTCTCAGATCAAGCCGTTCTAAGATGCCTGTGTGTGTGACGTCACACAGACAGGCCCCTCCCACGATAGTTTGATTGACAGTAGCGTTTCAGCACAGACTGGACTGGTGTCTCACCTTAGCTCCACCCTGAGTGACTGTCATCAGTCCGCCATTGTTTCACCGCCGGAGCAGATGTAGACAAGAATGGCTCCTGAGCGATTGAGGTGTTCTGTTGTTGGATGTAATAATGAACAGCAGTCGTCATTTACTCCCGACATCTGAGCCGCTGAAGACGCAGTGGATTACATTTGTTTCTGAAGGGAACGCGCCCCCGATCTACATAAATGTGTTTGTGTTTATGTTCTCACAAATCATTTGTGATCCAGCTTCATCTACAGAAGAAGTGAGTATAAGTTTTTAACAAATCTTTGCAAATCACCTTTCCTAATAATGTGCTAGTTAGCAAGTTTCACGATGAACGCAGCTGAAGCTAAGAGTCTCTCAGAGAGTGGCTCGGAAGAGAGGGGCGGGGTCAGCAGAGCTCATTAACATTTAAAGCGGCATGCAATAAAACAGCTTGCTGTGAAAAGAGCTGTTTTTGACAGGGTAAAAACTGTGTTTTTTTACACTACCATTGAGAAATTTTAAGCTATGTTACAGACTTTTCATTAAGACCCTAAAGAATCATATCAACTTGTGGAAAATGGGCATCTGATGACCCCTTTAAAGTGCGAAAATTTTGGGCGAGAATTTCGGACTCAGTGTGCAATGGCCTTAAATCTGGCGTAGCTGAGCCGGTCGTCTGTCTGGTTTTGTGCGCAGGGTTCCTCAGAGACCGTCTGGGCAGCTATGACGTGGCGTTTTACCTGGCAGGCATTCCTCCGATCATCGGCGGGGCCATGCTGTGCCTGATCCCGTGGGTAGAGGCGCGGAGAAGGAGCAAGGAGGCGCAGCCGGTGACTGAAGCCACCGAGAAGATGCTGGAGAGCAAGAGCGGCTTGCAGGTCGAGGTGAAGCCAGAAGAGCCCGAGTCCGTCATCTGAGAGTGTTTACAGCGGACAGACAGACATGTGTGTGTGTGTGTGTGTGTGTGTGGAGAGTCCTGATGTGATTTTCTATTCCTGCAGGAACATGCAGACCGGGCATAAAACAGGGCTTCTCCACCTATGTGATTTATGAGCTATGCATCTCTCAGAAAGTTTCCTTGAATATTTTTGTACTGAGCTTCTGGCCTTTAAAAGGGAAGTGAAAGTAAGACAATCGTCGGTTAAGAAGGGAAGGTGTTTGCTGGTGCTTCGACGGGTGTAGCCCTGAGAGAAGAATCAAGGGATTTTATTTTGACCCGCGTTTCCTTTACTATTATAATCTAGCTATGCATTGCTTTATCAGACTATATGAAGCCGCTCATATATTGTGTTAAAGGGAACGACAGCTGTGCCATATGTAATCATTTCCTCCTGAGCTTGGAAGATTCGAAAGACGTTTTTGTGAATGCTCACTTCAGCTGTGAGTGTTTATTAGAGGAATCGTCGCTGCATGGCGACAATGTTTTTATATGCAATTATCAAAGATGTTTATTTTCACTGAGATGTGTGTGTGTGTGTGTGTGTGTGGAGAGTCCTGATGTGATTTTCTATTCCTGCAGGAACATGCAGACCGGGCATAAAACAGGGCTTCTCCACCTATGTGATTTATGAGCTATGCATCTCTCAGAAAGTTTCCTTGAATATTTTTGTACTGAGCTTCTGGGCTTTAAAAGGGAAGTGAAAGTAAGACAATCGTCGGTTAAGAAGGGAAGGTGTTTGCTGGTGCTTCGACGGGTGTAGCCCTGAGAGAAGAATCAAGGGATTTTATTTTAACCCGCGTTTCCTTTACTATTATAATCTAGCTATGCATTGCTTTATCAGACTATATGAAGCCGCTCATATATTGTGTTAAAGGGAACGACAGCTGTGCCATATGTAATCATTTCCTCCTGAGCTTGGAAGATTCGAAAGACGTTTTTGTGAATGCTCACTTCAGCTGTGAGTGTTTATTAGAGGAATCGTCGCTGCATGGCGACAATGTTTTTATATGCAATTATCAAAGATGTTTATTTTCACTGAGAAATAACAGTTGAGGAAACAGCTTTAATGCACAGAGCAGATAGACATGATGACGCAAGCAGATGTTTTATGATGCCGTCCCAGTGCTTTGTATTGAGTGTTGTGTTTTATGATCGAGGAACACTGCTCTGGAACGTTTACAGGATGGTTTCCATGTGTTTTTGCCTAACCAGAGCAGATCTCAGTGTTTGACATGAACTGGGATAGTTGCTCTTTGAAATACTATTTTTTAACGATGTTTTAAGAATCTGTGGTTTCTGTTGGTTAGATCGAGCTGACATTGTGAGCTCAGCTTTAATAGCCACGCTCACATTTACTGCCACTGAGGCCTTGACTGAAAAAGCACATATGCAAAGTCCTTTGCTTTAATTCAGCGACTGAATGTGAATGTCCTCTGATTCCTAGTCACATGAAACAGTGTTTTCACAGTGTCTGGAGGTGATGTAAACGTCCCGCTGTTCTCTCACAGAGTGATCCATAGGAGTGTTAATCTGGTCCCGTGATCTACCTCAATTAACATGATTCTGGAAATATCAGCGGATCAGAGAAGGGAATAACGATGGCCACCAAGTGCTCATACGTCATACCTATCCCATGTTGTGTTTCTTTAGTTTTATATATCTAATATCAACTAGCATTATAAGTGCCTTGACAATATTATTATTGACAGATGAATTATTGATTTGTGTGGAATCTTAACCAGTGGCACAACCAACAGCTTCCAAAGCAAGTATTCGACTCATTTCAGTACGACACAAACACATTTCACAGGAAAAGCAACCTCAGCAGCAATACGTGCCGAGAGGCGTCTGTCTGTTAAATCTGTTGGTTTATTATTTTTAAACCATTTCCATGTTTTTGAGAAGATTATCTATTTTTTACTTTTTGTAAATGTTCTTTTTTTTGCATTTTATTTTATTTTTTTAAATTTATACTGTTCAAGTAAATCATTGTTGTACACCAAACCAGAGACGGTTTTGCTGCACGCACACACACACACACACACACACACACA
>NW_015506037.1:333404-340018 GCF_001515645.1 Sinocyclocheilus grahami | reverse complement strand
CTCTCTCTCTCTCTCTCTCTCACACACACACACACGCACACACTTATTCTGTGATATAACCGTGGGCAGTTTTGACGGTCAGCACACAGCAGTGATTTACTCAGGGTAATACATGTCAAATAACTCCAGGCCTCAGCTAAACACCATATTAATAACGTGCGTTCTTGCAGAATTTATTGAAAACTTTTTGTCCATCCATTTGTGTTTGTAAAATTTAAAAATGAAATGTACTTAATAAAAAGAAAAAACACTTTAACACTTTATTTTATAGTTTGTGCACACACTTACCATGTACTTGCCAGAAGTTAGTACCTATAATTATTATTAGAGTAAGTATACAGTATGTACATGCAGAAAAATAAAGTGCTTCTGAGAACAGACTAATAACAAAAACAGAATCACTAAGTAATGGATACTCGTTATGCTACTGCAGTTTCATTTCAGTGACCTTGATCTCTTGACCTGCATGACTTATAGCTTCTCTTATTTGTTGTTGTTGTTGTATGTACCACACAGCTGGTTATAAATACACTTTTGAACTACAATAAAGAAAACGTTGTATTAATGAAATGTTTGTGTTATTGGTTTTATTAATTATTCCGCAGTGATGCTGTTGAGGAACCACTTTGTTTCCTTTCAGGAAAGAAACTCTCAGGAGACTGTTCTTCAGATTAATAAAAATGTTGTTCACAATGCTTATCTCACTTTTAAGAACCTTCTGTCCAATGGACAGCTTAATATAAATACACTTACTAGCACAAACACTTTTTAAAAACTGATTTTAAGTTTAGCCACATACTCAATCAATGTAAACTCAGCACACCTGAAATGACGATAGGTGCATGGGAACAAAATCAAACAAACAGTTGAATAAAAAATAAGTAACGAACCCGCACACTATCAATACTTTCTAATTCTTAAACTTTATTTATCACAGGCAACGTTTCGGTCCACCGACCTTCATCAGGCAAATGTATAGAATTATAAACAAGCCATAATTATATACTCTCCCAACCAATGAGTGTAACTGACAATCATATGTGGACTAATCACAAACACATACGTAATAGATAACAATAGCTCAAGTATACAATAGAACACACTTTACAACATCCCCAATGAAAAATATATAATTATTCACATACAAAAATAATGATATTTATAAAATCACAATAGGGTATCAGAAAACGCACATCTTAACAAGGTTTTAATACCATCCCCTTGTTTTTAATCAAACTGACACTTAGATATACAGCAAACACACTTTAGAACAGTCCTCTTCTTAATAAAAGGGTATCGATATCACCACCTCTTGGTGGAACAGACACCTTTTCAATTCCCAAGAGACGTAGAGCAGACACATCATGATTAAAAGAAATGAAATGTGCAGCAACTATCTTTTCTCCTAATAGAGCTCTTGTGTTCACTGATCCTTTGTTTTAACTGTCGAGATGTTCTTCCCACATAACAAAGTCCACATGGATATCGAATAAGGTATACAACATGGGTTGAAGCACACGTGATCACAGAGTTAATTTTGTATTTTTGACCTGTTCTTGGATGACAAAAAACAGACGTTTTAAATGTATTGTTACACTGCACAATTGCCACAATGATAATTTCCCTTCTGTATAGGACTCAATAAGGTTTGGGATATAGGAGGAGTGGTTCTTTGAAAGCTCCGCTACTGTGAGGAGCACGGAGCGAGGAACGAGGAGATGAGGAGTTGACTTCAAACACAGAGACTTTAATAATATTTGAGGAACCAGGAAATCACACGTAGCAGGTAAAGATGACATTCACGCGCCACACAACATCCAATGGGGAGGGGGGGTGTGCGCTCTGGAGGCCCCTCAGGACTGGCTTACACTGGACGGCAGGCAGAGCGGGACCCATTTCGGGCGGATCAGACAACTCGGAGAGCCATGGCGGAGCTCCATGGCCTTGACCTCGGCACTCAGCCCGGCCTATAACCCCCCCGCCCCGAAAAATACTTGGGGGAAATATCAACCCCTAAGGACTGATTCGGGAACTGTGGCCCTCCCTGGGCTTGATTTGGGGACTGGAGCCCTCTCTGGGCTAGACTCAGGGACTGGAACCCTCTCTGGGCTAAACTCGGGGACTGGAACCCTCTCTGGGCTAAACTCTGGGACTGGAACCCTCTCTGGGCTAAACTCGGGGATTGGAGCCCACTCTGACCGGCGGGCTTGACTTCGGAGCGGCCGGCGGACTTGACGGCGGGCTGGTTCTGGCTCGGGCTGGATGCTCTCCAGACACCGGAGGATCCCTTCCCTCCAGCTTAGTCGATGGTAATTGGCCCCGTGCCAGAACAGAGAGTTGATGGTGGCGTCATCTGAAGCCGTCGCCGTGGCGAGCCCGCAGAACTCCCAGGCATACTCGACGAAGGGGAGATCACTACGGGCTAGGGCAATGAATCGAGCGGTGATTTCCATAATCGCGGGGGGGAAAAGGAAAACAAAATCTTTCAACACGAAAGCAAAAACACGGGGAGAAGGAGCGCCGCTTACTGTTTGCTTTGGTCTGGTATACTGTCACGCTCCGCTACTGTGAGGAGCATGAAGCGAGGAACGAGGAGTTGACTTTAATAATATTCGAGGAACCACTAAACTCTGGGACTGGAACCCTCTCTGGGCTAAACTCGGGGATTGGAGCCCACTCTGAGCTAAACTCGGGGACTGGAGCCCACTCTGGGCTAGACTCTGGGACTGGAGCCCACTCTGGGCTAGACTCGGGGACTGGAGCCCTCTCTGGGCTAGACTCGGGGACTGGAGCCCTCTCTGGGCTAGACTCGGGGACTGGAGCCCTCTCTGGGCTAGACTCTGGGACTGGAGCCCTCTCTGGGCTGAACTCGGGGACCGGTGCCCTCTTTGGGCTAAACTCGGGAACAGGAGCCCTCCGTGGGCTAAACTCAGGAACAGGAGCCCTTCGTGGGCTAAACTCGGGGACAGGAGCCCTCTTTGGGTTAAACTCAGGAACAGGGGCGCCGCTTACTGTTTACGGTGCTGTCTTCGGTCACGATGTGCCTACTGTGAGGAGCGAGGAACAAGGAACGAGGAGAACGCAGGAGAATCATAATCCACAGTCTTTATTGACATCTAGGAACTCACGGGACCGACGTTCAAGACAGCACGCAGAACTCAGGAAACACAGGGATTAAATACACATGGAAACTAATCAAGGAAATCACGAGACACACCTGGAACCAAATTAACACAATCAACATGGGAAAACTGGGACATGGAACACATGGGGAACAAAACACAGGACTGACAATCTTATCATTAATTTATCTACTTATTGTATTGTTGTTTTTTTGTGAATTTGTTTTAAAAGTAGCATTTTAGATTTTTTTCACCTAAATCGTGCATACCTAGTCTGAAGGACTATTAGCTTTGTGGCTCTGGGCTAGACTCTGGGACTGGAGCCCTCTCTGGGCTAGACTCGGGAACTGGAACCCTCTCTGGGCTAAACTCGGGAACTGGAACCCTCTCTGGGCTAAACTCGGGGGCTGGAGCTGACACTGGAGCTGGCTCAGGGGCTGGAGGCGACACTGGAGCGGACTCAGGGGCTCGAGCCGACAGTCGCTTCCTCCTTAAATTCCTTCCTTGATTTGGGATTTAAGGATTGTGCAGCTGTTAGCTGAGGACTTGAGAGTGAACCGACCGGCGGGCTTGACTTCGGAGCGGCCGGCGGACTTGACGGCGGGCTGGTTCTGGCTCGGGCCGGATGCTCTCCAGACACCGGAGGATCCCTTCCCTCCAGCTTAGTCGATGGTAATTGGCCCCGTGCCAGAACAGAGAGTTGATGGTGGCGTCATCTGAAGCCGTCGCCGTGGCGAGCCCGCAGAACTCCCAGGCATACTCGACGAAGGGGAGATCACTACGGGCTAGGGCAATGAATCGAGCGGTGATTTCCATAATCGCGGGGGGGGAAAGGAAAACAAAATCTTTCAACACGAAAGCAAAAACACGGGGAGAAGGAGCGCCGCTTACTGTTTGCTTTGGTCTGGTATACTGTCACGCTCCGCTACTGTGAGGAGCATGAAGCGAGGAACGAGGAGTTGACTTTAATAATATTCGAGGAACCAGGAAATCACACGTAGCGGAGAAAGACGACATTCAATACCGGACGAAAAACTAAGAACAGGAAACACTTTAAATACACAAGACATGACAAGGGGATGATGAGAAACACCTGGGAGCAATAAACATAATTGCACATGAGGGAAAACTGGGTCATGGAAAGCACGTGGGGAACAAAACACAAGACACAGAACTAACAGCGTGCACCAAAAAATCCCTCAAATTTCTGGAACGTTTATATACAATCATCGGTGGATGTTGGAAAAGGCGACTCAACTCAGGATCCGAAGACAGCAAATACCAATGTTTCTTAAAAATATTTCTAATCTGGTAAGATGTAGACGAATAAGCAGTAATAAAAATAAAAGATTGTTTTTTTGTACGTTTTGTCCTTTTATTTAACAACTCTGTGTGTGTTTTTTGAAATGCTGTTTTTCAAAAGCATCATCAACCCATTTCGTGGGATATCCTCTATCCAAAAATTTATTTTTCATAATCCCTGACTTTTCAATAAAGTCAGAATCTTAGGTAAACCCTTTTTTAAGGAGGATGGGTGGAAACTCGTTGCTAATAAAAGGGTGTTACGATCAGTTTCTTTAGTATACAAAGTAGTTATCAAATTTCCTTCGTGTTTACACACCCACATGTCCAAAAAATGAACCTTAGAGGGGCTAACTTCAAGGGAAAATTCCAGTTCCTCCACAAAAGAGTTTAAAACAGACACAAACTCCTGAGCAATTTTGGGAGAGTATATAATTATGTCTTGTTTTTAATTCTATACGTTTGCCTGATGAAGGTCAGTGGACCGAAACGTTGCGTGTGATAAAGTTTAGTCCGATAAAATACCAGAAGTGTTTTATAATTGCATTGCTTAAACGTATGCTACGATCGCTTTACATACAATTTCAGTGGATTTGTATATATACTATCACCAAGCTCTATTTGGATTTTCATTAAAAATACAGTAGAAATGTATTACTTCAGTAAAACCCTGTAGGTTACTGTGCTCAGGCTGCTATAAACGCACTATCATCACATGATTGGATTATTCATTCATATGTGTTTACAATTGAACAGTAAGCATGCTTTTAGCATAAAGTACTTGAAGTGCTATATGTTGAATGTGGAAAAAGTGCTACTAATCATAGTAATAGTGTACTTGATTGTACTATTTAAAGACACCATAGACATGTAGATAAGTATATCATATAAAGGGATTGTTAACATAATTACATTACATGTGAAATGAATTATTTAATCTATAAAAATGTAATATGTGGGCAGTACATTATGAATGCATTTTGTATATATTCATTATATATTAATCTTACATTTTAAATAATTAACAAGTGTATTTTCTATGTAAGATGAGTTTATTTAAAAGTGTATGAAAGATGGTTTCAAGTTTGTTAAAAGGTATGTTAAAAGCACATTTTTAGTTATAGCATATTCATGGTGTCCCAAAATAGCACAGTTGAGTACACTTAAATCTTCTTAAGATTATCTTAAGCACCATCGAGCGCAACGTGAACATCTTAATAACAGCACTATTAATTTATTCCCATGACAAGAGCTCAAAACAAACAAACAAACCTCAAAACTAATATGGATGATTTCCAAACATTTGCAAACAATTTTTGAAATCGTAAGAAAACATTATTCACTGGAGAGTCAAATAAATGTCTTGAAGAAGTCGCGAAAAACTATTTTCACAAGCATGTCATTCTGAACTCTTTCACATGCATTAATTATTTGTTTATAACTGAGGAAAACTGCAGGAGAGGCTCCAGCGGATGGCAGCCCTGAGTAACAAAGAATGACCCTCAAACACAGACTCGATTACACAGACAAACACTGTTCTCATGCCAACACTTCCAGCTCAACCAATCTGCAGGGTTTGTGCTTTTGTACTACAGGGACATAATGAAAATTCAAAATATTAATGTTCCAAAAACATTTCACAATACCCACACATTTCAGACTGGAGTTCAGAACCTCTGAATTAAATTGTATTAATCATAAAGCATGTCTAATTAATTAAACGTATACAATTTCACACCAATTTATTAAAAGTTTAACAAAAATGACATGTTTAGGGCCCTATGAAATATTAAATTTTTTTTCTCACCATATGTTTTATTGTTATCAAATTCTGTGTTTCAGCATGTCTAAATATTTGAATGCATAAAAACAACTTGATTTATTCAAATTTATTCTTAAAATAGCTTTATGCTATTGTTTTCCCTCCGTGTCGTGTAATTTAAATTTTCTGGTTATCACATGAAGGCATAAAACATTCATTTCATTTATCTTTTAATTATAGAAAATTAAACAAACAAACGGGAGATACTATTAAATTTAAAACACGGAAAACCATACTTCAGTAAGGGACGTATTGGGTTGTAGAGTATTGGTACTGTAGTTTTGTATTATGGTACTGACAACTGTAGGTTGTCTGAATTGTCCGTGGTAGTAACGTTAGATTAGTTTTGTATTGAGTAAGATGTATTT
>NW_015506037.1:332214-332623 GCF_001515645.1 Sinocyclocheilus grahami | reverse complement strand
AGATGTTGTTCATGTATTTATGTCCTCATATAGTGAGACGACAGATGCTGAAGTCACCGCGAGCGTCAAGAAAACGGTCAGTAAAAATAAACTGCATATAATATGTTTGCATATAATTTTTGCATAACCAAAAATGTTATGTAAACAACATTTCATTCTAATCTCACAGACAGGTTTAATGAGATTCATCGCATCTACAGTCTCTTCTGGCTGTGTGTGATCGAGTCCCTGATAAGCGCAAACTCCACGCTACATTACAAACACAGCTGTCAGACATGGACTGAGTTCCTTCCTGACCAACAGAGCTCAATGGAGCTTACCAGCATTAGCTAATGATGCTTTCAGGAAACACACCCCAGAAAACACGGATGCTCAACATCAGTCATGTCACAAAGACACAAAACCATCA